>NW_019154115.1:7561254-7605337 GCF_002288905.1 Enhydra lutris kenyoni | reverse complement strand
AGACAAATATACAATTATATTTGTATATTATATATATGTTATATATAGACAAATATACAATTATATTTGTATATTATATATATGTTATATATAGACAAATATACAAATATACAATTAAAACGTTGTGTCAAAATAGATTTAGACATAGAGTATAGTATGGGAATGCAGCAGAGAAACACCCTACCCAGACTGGTGAAGGGGCTGATGACAGCTTCTTACAGGTTATTTGAGTTAGATAAGACGACATATATAAAATGACAGGCACGGAGTAGTCGTTCTTCCTATAACCCATCACTACAAGAAATTTAGGCTCTTTTAAAAAAACTGGTAAGAAATGATGAATGAGAAATAAAGAAGACAATGGTGGGCAAAAGAAAAGTTGCCTCTTCTTCTGCCTCTTCTATTTGAAGCGCAGAGTCATGTGTGCCTTCCTGGCTGTTGTGTGTCTATTTGGGTCACAGCACGTGTCTGTTCATACCCAACTACATATGGCAGCTGTGGGTTAGTTAACAAGAGCTCTGGATTCTGCTCTGACACTGCTTCCAGGGGATAGAAGAGCAAAGAGAGATTTGTGATGGGGAAATCTATCATTCCTTGATGGCTTCAAGGCAATTTGGCAGGAAAGCAGAAAACCTTAAGTTCATTCCACATCCCTTTTATTCTTATGATTCCACAAACAAACTCAGTATCTAAAGCGTTAGCAAGTGCAATCACAAATGCTTCGGGACATATAGGTTATATCTATGTGTCTGTCCTGACTCTGAATCCTTGCCTCCAGTTCCCACCACAGAGCAACTGCCCCCAATTTGTAATGCATCCATTTTTAGAGCAAACTTTTTAAGCTTTAGCTAAGTTCAAAAAGGACAATCTTTATTTTGCTTGTTCTGTGATACTCCTGGGTGATGCCATAATAACTGCTATTCCAGAAATTTGCCAGGGTCTAAAGATTCCTCAGGGTTGAGCTGGACAGAAGCTGGAGATTCATTGCTAATGTGCCTTGACTTCTGGGGTCCTCCTAAGGGAAGCCCTTGGAGCACGCACAGCCTAGCTCCTGACTACCCGTCATGCTCTTAGAAGGAAAGCCATCAATTTCTCATTTCCCTCAGGATTCAAGAGTGACTGCTTTGCGTCAAATTAATAGAGGCTTTTCACATAGAAATAAAATGTAATCTCTGATCATTTAACCATGTGAACCTGAGGAAAAGAATTCTCAAAATGCATTTCAAAATTCTCTCATCACATCAAAGGGTGAAGCACAAATATAAAAAGAAGCCTAAATTACCCCTTGAGAGAAGCTGTTGTGAGGTGTTAATTCAGTAACAATTTGCTCTATTCATGTCTATTTTACTTAATGTTTTAAACATAGAAGTAACATATTTCACATTTTGCACTTCACATAAATACAAGGCACGTCTGCTGATTTTCACTTTGCTATGTTCTTCGCCAAACCTCTTAAAACAAAAACAAAGCCAGACATTCTAAGAGATTGTAAAAATTTCACAAATTTTATTATATATGCTCTGAATATTAAGAACATCATTGGTCCCTGTGCTTTAATGGCTTCTCTGTAAATGTGGAGTAAGAATAGGCTTTGAATCTCTTATTTCATCACAGGTTTTAAGGGTATCAGTTTGCCTAGGTCATCTTTTATTCCTAGCTCCTAACCAACTGCCTTGTACAGTGGATTCCTAATTTGGTTACACATTAGAATTATCTGAGAAGCTTTTAACAATCCTGATGCCCAGGGTACAGCCCACCAATTAAATCAGAATGTCTAGGTTGGCAGCCAGGCAGAAATCAGTATTTTTTGAAAGATCCCAAGATGTTAAATAGGCATCAACATTTAGAACCACTAGCCTACCACAAGCCTAGCACACCGTTGGTATTCAACAAGTGTTTGATAATAACTGATGCTATAAATAAATTGATGAGTGGGAAGATGGATTGATGTGGGAAGAGAAAATGAATGGAAGAATGACTTAATTGGAAGTACTGACTTCTAGGGGTGCCTGGATGCCTCAGTGAGTTAAGCCTCTGCCTTCAGCTCAGGTCATGATCTTGGGGTTCTGGGATCAAGCCCCTCATTGGGCTCTCTGCTCTGCGGGGAACCTGCTTTCCCCTCTGTCTCTGCCTGCCTCTCTGTCTACTTGTGATCTCTTTCTCTATCAAATAAAAATAAAATCTTAAAAAAAGAAAGAAGTATTGACTTTTAGCTTATTTATTTCTGTGCGACATTGGGCAAGTAAGTCATAAATTCATACGACTTATTTCCTTTTTCATAAAATCAAAATAATAATATGTTTTAACAAGTAACACCATCATCATCATCTTCACCACTGTTAACTAATTTACTTCTTAACTATCTTATGAACCTCCTGCTTTGGTTCAAATCTGCACAACTTTAGGGCAATGACCATGCTTTTGCAGGCCACATGTCCAAGGTCTTCAGAATCCCTACTCTCTAGAAAAGATTATTCTTCTCTTCTCAGGACAATGACGACTCAAAGAATGGTTTACTCTTATCATTTGCCTTCAGAACATTACCTTAGCCTAATAGTATAAGCCTCAACATTGCCCAAGCTCCTAAATGGTCCTACAGCAGATATGAGACCTAAAGAGGCATATCATCCTGTGTGACCTCTATCCTTTATTCTCTGCAGCCAAAGTTTTCCATTTGTTGACACTTGAGGGATAAATACACCTTGAACAAAGACAAACTCTCATGTCCAGCTGCTCTACAACTCTTCGGGGACAGAGCCAAAGGGATCACTTGAACTTGCAACAAGATGGATTTAACATAAGGAAAAAAGTCCCAGGAGTGAAGGTTATTTGCACTTAAAGAAATAAAAATAAGGGATGTAGCACCCTTTTCTGCATTACATTTTAAGTAATTTTCCCTAGCATTTGGTAGGAAAAGTAATCCTTGAACAATAGTGGTTAAGAACATTGGTTTTGGGGGCACCTGGGTGACTCAGTGGGTTGAGCCTCTGCCTTCAGCTCAGGTCATGATCTCAGGGTCCTGGGATCAAACGCTGCATCGGGTCTCTTCTCAGAGGGGAGCCTGCTTCCCCGTCTCTCTCTGCCTGCCTCTCTGCCTACTTGTGATCTCTGTCAAATAAATAAATAAAATCTTTAAAAAACAAAAAAAAGAACATTGGTTTTGGCATCAGACAGAACTGAATTTTCATCTTGAGTTTATTACTTGCTATTTTAAGCAAATTGCTTAATCTCTCAAAGCCAATTACCAGTTCCTGATCTGTCAGATTAGGAGACCAATACAAACTTTTAAAAAGATGTTGTGAGGAAAAAAGTGATCACATAATTTATCACTCAAACCAGGATTATTTTAAAAGTGAAAAGGGGTCACTGCAATAATTAATAGGTTTTAACAAATCTGTAATAAATTTAAATAAGGTCTGTCCCTGTCAAACCTGGATATGTGGTCAACCCAATTAATGGGCATCACAAAAATGGCTTGATTATTCACATTATTGTGTTAAATACCATAGAAAGCTTTTATAAATAAGACACATGTGAAATCAAGGTAAAACATTGACTTGAGTCAAGTTGGAATACAGTCCACCCAATTCAGCTTGTATGTTGACTCTGTGGCAGGGCATTTCTTGTTCCAAGTTATCCATTAATGTCAGTTTATTGAGTTACATTGAGTTGAACTGGGATTAAGAGAAAATAATAAATTTTCACTTTGCTACAGACATATCTAAACCATTATGATATAGAGTTTCATAAAAGAAACTTTAGAAATTATCCAATCCACTGCCCATATTTTACAGTTGAGGGAAGAGATTCAGAGCAAAAGCTTCCTATATCCCTCTCACAATGAGTATTAGAAAATGGACTAAATCCCAGGGGTCTTTCCATCAGATTATTATACTTCTCTTTGCAATATATTAAAAATGTTGTTACATAAAGATCTAAAACTTGTGGGAATATGTTTATGAAGGGAATATTTTTGCCTTTGCTGTTTTTCTAAAAACCCCTTCAAACATAAACATGCCTCACCAAGCATGAAAAGTGTTGTAGCCTAATGCTAACCCTGAGCTTGCTCTCTCACCTAAGGGAAAAATACATAATCACTGGCTGCTATTTGGTTGCTGTGTTGGGTCCCAAGTATAGAATGAGATGTGACCCCAAACAGTTTCCTATCTTACAGAAACATTTGGACCAATATATCCAAATGTCCAAAAACAGGTAAAGGAAAAAAAGTAAAATGGAAAAATCACAACTTATTTAATAAAATGAAATAAAAAAAAACAAAGATATTATCTAGAAAAATTACTTGACCTCTCAAAGTGTCAATTTCCTGGCTATAACATGGAAATAAAATTGTCTACTTTACATGGCTATTGTGAAAAACAAATTCATAAATATAAGGTATGTGCACATGGTGTTCTCTCAACACCTGATCATCAGACATTCTTTATATTTTAAGTTTAGAAGCTGCCATGGAGATGATTTTCAGTTGCCTAACTGGGATTAATATGATTTTTCCCCCCAATGGGTACTGATATAATATAATACATAAGAGTGCCACAGATAATTTTTTTTGAAAAATTTCTGTGTATTAACATTTATCTTTTTCCTGCATGTGTTTCTGACATTGAGGACAGCAGCTCCAAAAATATGAAAAAGAACAAAAACAGATAGAGATTTTTAAGATGAAACATAATCTTAGTTAAACCCAAATTTATTATAAGATACCTTCACTCAAAAAGAGTAAGTGCTTGAATATCAGCTCAACAATCAACATTTTACTGTCTTTATTAAATGATTCTCAGACTTCAGCATGCCTAAGAATCTTCTAAGAACTATATTTAAAATGCGAATTCCCAAACCCTCCTAATAAAATTTGATTAAGTAAGTCTGGAGTAGAGCTCTAGGAATCTGCATCTTTTCATGCCGCTCAAATGATCCTGGGGACGATGCTTTGAGGAAAGCATCTCTTTGACATTCCAGGTGATCTGTTTAGGACTCGTGGAGTGCTCACAAACTTCCAATCCTGGGATAAGTAACCAGAAGATGTATTACAGTACTGTACAATAATACAGTACTGCACAGTATTGTACTGTAATAAATACTAATGAAGGTCTATACAGAGTACTATGGGGAAAGAGAAATAAAAACCACTGTGTACTCCAGATCATAATTAGACACACATTTGAGAAATTATTCTCCACAAATTACTTTAAATGATCTGCAACTTTCTTTCTTATTTCTCTCTTAAAACAATAGACAAATACAAGATTAAAAAAAAAAAAAGCATGAATTTCCTGGTACCTCAATGAATAATTCCTATCAAGTGCTTTTTTTTTTTTTAAACATAAGCCAATCTCCCTTCCAATAAGTAGGAAGTGGCCTAGGATTTAGGACATTAACTATGTATCTGCTAATAGCAGTGGTACTTTACCTAAATAAGGTAAGTATCTCACTTTTTGTCAGCCTAAAGCCATCTCCAAATACCACCGAGAGTAAGCAATCTAAAATAGCCTTAACTCCTTAAAAGGTGCCAAGCCTCCCTACTGCAGACAAAGATAAAACATTTATTATATTTTAATTGCCTATCAATTTCTCTGCACTCCTCAACCATAAATCGCTTGAGGAAAGGCACTGTGTCTTGTCCAATGCCATCACCCTAATGCTTAAAATAGTGCCTAGTATGATAAATACTTGTGAATGGATTAACGGGAAATACCTTTAGCCGTTTATGACACAGAAAGAATAAATTCCAAGCTCTTTAAGCATAACATCTAAGGCTCTGACTATGTCTAGTCTTATCTCTTACTATATCCCTGCCATTTACTTCATCCTAAGCTCCCTCTATATCATACTCTGAATCCACAATGTGGCCTCACTCCCCCTATTTCCCCTACTTGAAAGTCTTTTTTTTTTCACCTGGCTAATTATTACACATCCTTCTAGAGTTTTCTCCAGTTTGCCTCCTTTATTTTTAATTTAAGATCTCAAAAAGTATAAGGACGCTGGTCCTAGGCTGCTAGAATGTAATAAATACATTTCTGTTGGTCTTTGGCACTTATGAAAGCTCTTTCCTGTGGTAAAGAATTCTCAATAGAGTATTTTCTTCTGAAAGTGTTATCTTTTTTTTTCTTTTCTTTATCCTTTTTTATCTTTTTTTTTTCCTTCTGTGTCCATGAGAACCACCTTCAAAACATAATATTTAGTAAACTGGAACTTTAAAAATTAAAAATAAAAAGATTAAACAAAAATTAAGTTAGAAACTCTAAGTAGTTCTTATCTGGACAGTTTTTAAGATGGAGAATGTTTTAAATCAAGATCTTTATTTTGAGCTATAACCTTAGCCTACTCTTTTTTTCTTTTAAAGATTTTATCCATTTATTTGACAGAGAGAGAGAGATCACAAGTAGGCAGAGAGGCAGGCAGAGAGAGGGGAGGAAGCAGGCTCCCCTCTGAGCAGAGAGCCCAATGCAGGGCTCAATCCCAGGACCCTGAGATCATGACCTGAGCTGAAGGCAGAGGCTTAACCCACTAAGCCACCCAGGCACCCCTAGACTACTCTTTTTGTTCTTTCAATTCTTAATCATTTACCTTTAGAATGTATTCACCTAGTTTCACTACTGAATTACACAGCAAATCAATACTGCTGACAAAGTTAAACTTTTTATTCAGAATATGGTCACTTTCTAAAACTTATGTAAAAATATAGTTCTAAAAAAGTCATTTTGACACCATGCGTGAATTTTCATTCTAGATGGGGGTTTTTTTGCCCATTTGTTTCTCTGCAGGGAAACTGAAGGGTCACCTTCCAACCTTGCCAGTCCTTTACCGTCATCATGGAAGGCCTCCCAGACAATAGTAGCAACCACCTCAGGTACTCAGTCTTCTGCAGGAGACATTCAACAAGGGCCTCTGATGCATTCAGAACATTGTATTATGGGCTGTAGTGACAAGATTGAGAAGACACAGATGCCCCTTTCAGGAAATAAAGAGAGCTACAAAGAGATTAAGACATGTGAGTAAATATCTCTAAAAAAGAGGCAGAGAGTGATCAGTGTCAATATAAAGTACTGTAGAATTTAAAGAAAGGGACAGACTGCTTCTATTGGAAAGAGGATTCAGAAAATGCTGTGAAGGACTTAGACTTTAGGCTATGCCTTGGAGGACAGGAATTGGGTGTGGACAGGAGAAGAGGCAAGAAGGGGTATTCTAGACTTCCAGGGAAGATGGCAGAATTGGAGGATCCTAAACTCACTTTGTCCTTTGGACACAACTAGATAACACCCATATCAATGTAAATAACCCAGAAAATGAAATGAACACTGGGAGAAGAGACTCTCCACAGCTAAATGTAGAGAAGAGACCACATCAAAGAGAGTAGGAGAGACAAAGATGCAGTCCAGAGCCAAAGAGACCCAAGAGACTATCCATGAGAGGAAAGGACCTGGGAGTGCAGAGAGAGGAGAGCAGCAAAACCTACCAGGCACCTCATGCACAGAGAACCCGCATGAGGAGGATGAATCCATATAACTTTGGCTTTGAAAACCAAAGTGTCCTGAAATTCACTGAGATGTGACACATGGAATTTTAAAAATCAGTGGACTCAGCTCTGGGAGAAATGGGAGAGTGGAGTCCCAGTGCTTGAAGAGGACAGCACAATAAATAGCCCTATTGAGAAACAACATAGAAGCATCAGTTTGAAAAATGTCTAGGATATATGGGAAGGAGATTTATTTAGTAATCTCAGAGTGCATGCTGGAGGAGCAAGATTCTTCAGGAGACTCCTTTAAAAACAAAAGCGCTGGCTGGCACCATTTCCCTCCTATGTTCCCCAGCACAGAGACACAGACTTGAGTGGGAACCAGCTCAACACCAACACTCTCCACTAGCTTGCTAACCGTGTGCCCCACCCCCATACAGTTCTGCAAATCCAACCCCTCCAACTCTGCCAGTCCTCTTCAGGAGTTTTCTCAGATGGCTACAGGTCCCCTCTCAAAGTAGAATAGCAGGGTTTTTATTGGCATTGTGCATCCATTCCTGGGGTCTCCTGCAGTCAACTCTCCAATATGCTCTTGGTCAGAGCCCATTCAAAGCAGTGCTACAAGACAGTCAGTGTGCAAGCAGCCCCTGCAGGGACTAGCACCACTCCAAAGTGACTCCTGCCCTGGGGAGAGGGGAAGATAACCACACACACCAACACAACTGCAGCTCTAGCACTGAGCTAGGGGCTGACATCTGGTCTGACTGCAGGCCCCATCCACCGACAAAAGTGTCTCAGGGGACAACTAAGGGAAAGCACCCTGTAATTCAGAACTACTACATCTCTGGCAAATGTCTGGTCTGACTTAATTCAAGCCCAAGGAGGCCCCAGACTGGCCCACTGGCAACACAGGGACCAAATCCTGCTCACGACTGGCAAAGAGAGCCATTGCATATGACTGAAGGCAAAAATGGTTCAGCCATAACAGTAGGGCACACACAACACACATAGAAGACACTTCTGAATCACTAGGGCCTGGTGAAATGGTACACTGCAATGCAGAGCCCTACAGAATCTTTTCTCCATAAGGCACTACTTTCAGGAACAGGAGACATAGCTGACTTTCTTAACATATAGAAACATAGAATTAGATAAAATGAGAAGACAGAAGAATATGTCCCAAATGAAAGAACAGGAAAATCACAGTAAGGGAGCTAAACAAAATGTAGAGAAGTAATATGCCTGATAGAGATCTTAAAGTAATAGGCATAAAGATACTCACTGGGTAGTGAGAAGAGAGCGGCAAAACTCAATGAGATTCTCAACAAAAATAAAACACAAAAAAGAACCAGAGATTAAAAACAACAACAATAACTCAGAACTGAAATTAAACATATACTAAATGAAATAAATAATAAGCTAGAGGAAACAAAAGAACAGATCACTGACCCAGAAAACAGGGTAATGAAAAGCAAACAAGCAAAAGGGAGAGAGAAAAAAATAGTAATAAAAATGAAAATAGACATAGGGCACTCTGTGACATCACTAAGTATAATAAAATTTGCATTAAAAAAGGAGAAGAGAAAAAGGGGGGGGCTAAAATTTATTTGAAGAAATAATAACTGAAAAATGTTCAAATCTGGAGAAGGAAACAGAAATCCAGATCCAGGAGGCACAGACAGCCCCAACAAAATCAACACAAGGAACTCCACACAAAGACATATAGTAATTAAAATGGCAAAAAAAAAAAAAAAAAGTAATGATAAAGATAGAGTTTAAAAGAAGCAAAAGAAAACTGTTACGTACAAGGGAAACACCATAAGGCTATCAGCTGACTTTTCAGAAGAAATTTTGCATGCCAGAAGAGAATGATGAACATAGATGCAAAAATCCTCAACAAAATATTTGCAAACTGAATCCAACAATACATTTTAAAAAATCACTACAATCAAATGGGATTTATTTCTGGGATGCAATGTGGTTCAAAATTTGCAATTCAATCAGTGTGATACATCACATCAATAAGGATAAAAAACATATGATCATTTCAACAGGTACAGAAAAAGCATTTGATAAAGTAAAACATATTTCACAATAAAAACCATCAACAAAGTAGGTTAAAGGGAACATAACTCAACATAATAAAGCTCATATATGAAAACACACAGCTAACATCATCCTTAATAGAACTGTTCCCCTAAGATTAGGAATAAGACAACAATGTCCACCCTCACCATTTTTATTCAACAAAATTTGAAAAGTCCTAGCCATTGCAATACAGATAATAAAAAGAAATAAAAGGCATCCAAATTATTAAGGAAGAAGTAAAACTTTCACTTTTTGGAGATGACAGTGCACTAAAACTTCACCAAATTAACTACTAGAACAGGACATCTGGGTGGCTCAATCAGTTAAGTGTCTGCCTCTGGCTCAGGTCATGATCCCAGGGCCCTAGCATCGAGTCCCATGTGAGTCTTCTCCCCCTCTCTCCCTCTGCCCCTACTCCTGCTTGTGCATGCTCTCTCTCTCAAATAAATAAATAAAATCTTCAAAAAAATAAAATAAATTTTAAAAGTAACTTTAAAAAATCTACTAGAACAGATAAATGAATTCGGTAAGGTTGTAGGATACAAAATCAATATAGAGAAATCTGTTGCATTTTTATATACTAATAATGAAGTACCAGAAATAAAAATTAAGAAACAGTCCCATTTACAATTGTACCAAAAATAATACAATACCTCGGAATAAACTTAACTAAGGAGGTGAAAGACCTATACCCTGAAAACTATAAAACACTGATGAAAGAAATTGAAGACAACACAAACAAATGGAAAGATATTTCATGCTCAAAGAGTAAAAGAACAAATATTTCTAAAATTCCCATGCTACCCAAAGCAATATACAGATTTTAGTGCAATCCCTATCAAAATACCAACAGTGTTTTTCACAGAACTAGAACAAACTATCCTAAAATTTGTATGGAACCACTAGAGACTCCAAATAGCCAAAGAATTCTTGAAAAAGAAGAACAAAACTGGAGGCATTCTACCCACTCATATGTGGAATTTAAGAAACAAAACAGAGGAACATTGGGGAAGAGAGGAAAAAATAAAACAAGACAAAGCCAGAGAGGGAGACAAACCATCAGAGACTCTTAATCATAGGAAACAAACTGAGGGTTGCTGGAGGGGAGGCCAGTGGGGGGCAGGAGGATGGGGTAACTGGTTGATGGACATTAAGGAAGGCACGTGATGAAATGAGCACTGGGTCTTATAAAAGACTAACAAATCACTGACCTCTACCTCTGAAACCAATAATACATTGTATGTTAATTAATTGAATTTAAATAAAAATAAATTTAAAAAAAACTGGAGGCATCACAGTTCCAGATATCAAGATATACTACAAAAGCATAGTAACAAATCACTATGGTCTGACACAAAAATAGACACACAGATCAATAGAACAGAATGAAAGCCCAGAAATAAACCCATAATTATATGGTCAATTAATCTTCAACAAAGGAGACAAGAATATGCAATGGGAAAAAGACCATTTCTTGGAGCGCCTGGGTGGCTCAGTGGGTTAAAGCCTCTGCCTTGTGCTCAGGTCATGATCCCAGGGTCATGGGATTGAGCCCCACATTGGGCTCTCTGCTCATCGGGGAGCCTGCTTCCCCTCTCTCTCTCTCTCTCTCTCTGCCTGCCTGCCTCTCTGCCTATTTGTGATCTCTGTCTGTCAAATAAATAAATAAAATCTTTAAAAAAAAAAAAAGACCATTTCTTCAGCAAATGGTGTTAGGAAAGCTGGAAAGCTACCTGCAAAATGAATGAAACCATACCACTTTTTTTTTTTTACCATACCACTTTCTTATACCATACACAAAAATAAACTCAACATGAATTAAAGACCTAAATGTGGGACCTAAAACCATAAACACCCCATAAGAAAACATAGGCAATAATTTCTCTGACATCAGTTATAGCAACATTTTTCTAGATATGTCTCCTGAGGCAATGGAAATAAAGGCGAATAATTTATTGAGACTACATCAAAATAAAAAGCATCTGCATAGTTAGGGAAACAATCTTCAAAACTAAAAGACAATCTGCTGAATAGATTTTTGAAAATGATATACCCAATAAAGGGTATATCACACTTGTCAGAATGGCTAAAATAAAAAATACAAGAATCAAGTGTTGGTCAGGATATGGATAAAAATGAACCCCTATGCACTGTTGGTGCAGCCATTGTAGAAAACAATATGGAGTTTCCTCAAAAAATCAAAAATAGAATTACCATATGATACAGTAATTCCACTATGGGATATTTACCCAAAGAATAGGAAAACACTAATTTGAAAAGATATATGCACCCTTATGCTCACTCCAGCATTGTATACAATAGTCAAATTATGGAAACAACCCAAATGTCATTGATCGTTAAATGGATAAAGAAGGTGTAGTATACATATCTATAACAGAATATTATTCAGTCATAAAAAAGAATGAAATCTTTTTATTTGCAACAACATGGATGGATCTAGAGGGTACAACATGAACTGAAATAAGCCAGCCAGAGAAAGACAAATACCATGTGATTTCATTCAAATGTGGAATTCAGAAACAAAACAAATGGAACAAAGAGAATATGAGACAAACCAAAACAAACAAACAAACAAAAAACCACTCAACAATAGGGAATAAGTTGATGGTTACCAGTGGGGAGGTGAAGATAGAGGGTGAAGACATGGTGAAGTAGGTAAAGGGTATTAAGAATACGCTGTTCATGATGAGCGCTGAATAATGTATAAAATTGTTGATCACTAAAATTATATACCTGAAAATAATATAACATGTATGGTAACTCTACAGGAATTAAAATGAAATTTAAAAAAATAAAATAAAACTCAAGAAAGGATATTCTAATAACTATGGACTGTTCTTGAGCTGAGGATTTATAAATCAGTTCTCTATTTCATTTGTCAATTTATTCATTTGACAAATATTAACTAAATGTTTTCTATGGCACATCCTATGCTCTGCTTTAGATAAAAAGTGGTGAAAAAAAAAAAGATTCAACTCTACCTTAATGGAACTAAAAGTTTAAAATCTTCTATCTACCTCATTACTATCTTTTTTTTTTTTTTTTTTTTTTTTGCAAGTGTAAGGTAGTGTACAATCCCAGAACTCATCAGAGCATAAATTAAAGTTTCCACAGCAGGGCATACAGATTGTTGTTGACTGACTGCACATAAGTTATCACTGGAGGGTTGGGGCCAATTTTTCTATTTACATTTGCAAATATAGGGAATAAGAGAGAAGATTGCTCTTCCATTCATTTGCCCACAATCCAAATATACCAAGTTAGAACTTTTATTACAAACTGCTAAGCTCTGAGCTCACGACTTTTTAAAAATTGAGCCAAACAGCGGCGCCTGGGTGGCTCAGTCATTAGGCTTCTGCCTTAGTCTCAGGTCATGATCCCAGGGTCCTGAGATCCAGCTCTGCATCCCGCTCCCTGCTTGGTGGGAGGTCTGCTTCTCCCTCTCCCACTCCCCCTGCTTGTGTTCCCTCTCTCGCTATGTCTCCTTTTGTCAAATAAATAAATAAATCTTTTTAAAAATGAGCCAAATAAATTATTATTAAAATAATAATTTATTTTTAATTTTCATTTTTGAACTTTAAAAAACAACAATAATTAGGAAGCCTGGAGCCATCTTAGGATAAGCCATTTCATATTTATTTTATTTAATACAAATAAATACAAATAGTTATTTGTATTATTTGTATAATATTAAATGTAAATCATCTAAACATGTCAATTAGAAGACAGATATTGACAGAATGTCATAAAGCATGATCCTATTACATGCTGTCTATAAGAAATTCGCTTCAAATACAATATAGGCAATGTTGAAAAAAAGGATAAACAAAGATAATGCATAAAGATTAACTAAAATAAAGTAGGAATGGCTATATTAATATCAGATAAGACTATTGACTTTAGAGCAATGAAAATTATCAGACACAAAAAGGGACATTACATAAAGGTAAAAGGGTCAATTTACCAGGGGAAGATATACCAATACTAAATGTGCTTATACCAACTACAGATCTACATAATATGTCACACAACTCATAAAATTGAAAGCAGAAGTAGACAATTTTGTATTTATAGTTGCAAACTTTCATCAACCCTCTATCAACAATGGATAGAGCAACTAGGTAAAATATTAGCAAAGATACAGAAGAATTCAACAATAGTATCAATCAACAGAACTTAGTTGACATTTATAGAACAATCCTCCGAATAACAGTAGAAAACACATTTTCTTTCAAGCATCCACAGAACGTATACCAAAATTGGCTATATTATGGGCCGTAGAGTAAACCTCAACAAATTTAAAAGACTTGAAATCATTTCTATGTATTTTCCAAACACAATGAATCAAAGGTAGAAATCAGTAACAGAAAGATAACAGGAAAATTTCCAAACACTTGGAGACTAAACCACATGCTTCTAAATAGTTAGCGGGTCAAAGAAGAAATCTCAGAAGAAATTTAAAAAGTATATTGAACCGAGTAAAAACACTATAGTAGTGTTGAGAAAGGAATTTAAAGCACTAAATACATAAAATCAAAAAGAAGGCTCAAATCAATAATTTAAGCTCTCACTTCATGAACCCAGAATAAGAAGAACAGAATAAACCCAAAGCCAGAAGAAAGATGGAAATAGTAGAGAGAAGAGTAGAATCAAAAAAAATTGAAAACAGGAATAGAACAAAATCAGTGAAATGAGTGTTTGTTCTTTAAAAATAGCAGTAAAATTGACAAACCTCAAGCAAGACTGACAAACTAAAAAAGAGAAGACACAAATTACCAACATTAGGAACAAAACAGGGGATATCAGCCTAGACTATAGACTTCAAAAAAGGAATTAGAGTATACTATTAACAACTTTTTACCATAAATTTGACAACATTTTAAAAGATTTTTTTAAATTTTATTTTTATTTATCTAAGAGAGAGAGAGCACGAGAGGAGAGGGAGGAGCAGGCCCCCCGCTGAGAAGAGAGCCCTCCATGTAGGACTTGATCCCAGGACCCTGATATCATGACCCAAGGTGAAGGCAGATCCTTAACCAACCGAGCCACCCAGGCGCCCCTGAATTTGACAACTTTAATGAACTATCCCAATTCCTGGAAAAACACTCCAGACCCACCCATATGGTTTCACTGGAGAATGTTACACCTGGGTGACTCAGTCGGTTAGATGTCTGCCTTCAGTTCAGTTCATGATTCCAGGTTCCTGGTATAGAATCCTGCATCGGGCTCCCTGCTGAGAGAGGAGCCTGCTGCTCCATCTGCCTGCTGCTCCTGATGCTTGTGTATGCTCTCTTTGACAAATAAATAAATAAAATCTTAAAAAAAAAAAAAAAAAGAATTTTACCAAATCTTAAAGAAACCATTGTTGTTTTAATTCCCCGTTTGGGGTGGCTTGTTCCATAGTATGAGATAACTAAAACCAGTGACATTACAGTCCTCCCCTTCAGTCACCATTAGCATCTCAATTTTTGTTTCTTATTGATACTGATCTCATAGAAATTCTACTCTGTTTCCTTTAATGACAGTGTTGAAACCGTTTTCTAGAATAAAGAGCCATACTTGGAAAATGCCGGTTTCTTTAACTTTCCAGTGGGTACAGTGCCAGATAACAGGACTTTTATTATAATGCAAACAGTTTGTCCCTGAAGTGTTTATAATCAAATTCACTCAACTTGAAATATTCAAATGCTCAGAAGTTTTACTCTTAAAATTCTGCTTATGTTTAAGTAGTCAGCCCAAGAGAAAGCCCAGATTTAATGTAGCCTGTGCCCAGTTCATACACCTAAAAAAAAAATCCTTTAGGTCTCAGCTGATCCTTTGTTCAGTTAACTACATATCTAAATATCACATTTTTTTCTAATCAGTGTAAATTTCAGTATCAAGTGCTTTAGAACTATTTAGGGTAGATACATTAATTAAGTCTCTGGCAACATCATTTTTACTTAATGGCATTTCAAAATAACAAGGCACAATGAGGTAAATTCTCTATAAAACATCTTAGTGAACACTAAGAATGATCCTTTTCTTCAATGACTCCTGCCATGATGTAATCTTCATCCCTTTCTTTTGACTGAAGGTCAGTAAAAAGTCTTCCCAAAGAGAAAATAAAAGGCATGGCCTGTTCCTGAAATTGGTTCTTCCACTGTCATGAATTATCTTTTGTACATTAAGATTACTTATACATTGGGTAAAATAGTAAATTAGACCTCCCAGTACTCTGTGAAAGCAGCAGTGCCTCCGGGAGTGTTTCCAAGGCAGCCTCTGGAAAGCTAGTCTCCATAAACCACCCTACATTACAAATCCCAACTGCAAAAGCCTACAGTGACACTTTCTCCCAACAAACCTAAAAGCAGATATAATCAAGTGTCTTCCCAAAGGAATCTAAACAGAGTCCTTTTGAAATCAGATATTCTATCTCTGTGCTGAAATGCTCAGCAAGTAGATATGTTTCATTCCTTTTTTTTTTATATAAATTATTTCTGTAGTTGTTAAACTCTATTTGAGCAGTTACAAATGCCTATCTCTACTAATAGCTGGCAGAATATACTAATGTGATTTGGCTCATTCAATCATTTTTTTTTAATTTTTTAAAAGATTTTATTTATTTATTTGACAGAATGAGAGAGATCACAGTAAGATTTTATTTATTTGTTTGACAGAATGAGAGAGATCACAAGTAGGCAGAGAGACATGCAGAGAGAGCGGGGAATCAGGCTCCCTGCTGAGCAGAGAGCCCAATGTGGGGCTTAGTCCCAGGACCCTGAGATCATGACCCAGGCTGAAGGCAGAGGCTAACCCATTGAGCCACCCAGGCATCCCTCATTCAATCATTCTTGAAGAGCTCATGATGGCTGGTTCTACCTAGACTTCTGTTCCAAATGCTTTGCTCTTCTCACTTCATGCCAAAAAGGGCAAACTTAAATACCTACATCTCCAAGCCTTATCAAATCAAAAAGGATCTGTTTATAATTTCCCTGGGAAATCATATGTATACTTACAGTTTCCAATGATGACTTCTAAATCTAAATTTCAGACTTAACTTTCACTTGAATTCTAGCTCTGTATAACCATCTGCTTTCTATACATGACCACCTGCATATTCCACAGCTGATGAAAAATGCATATGAAAATGCATTCTTACTCTAGTACTTCCTGTCTTTTAAACTTAATTACTACCTACCCCAAGCCTGAGATCCTTAACTTCTTTATACTTCACAGTCGGCCCAGAATAATTACCACCAAGTCTACTTTCAAACACACCCTTTGAACCCGTCCATTTACTCCCTCTTACTTCACTAATACCCCATTTCTTGCCTGGACTTTGCACCCATACCCAACTGGTCTCAATACCTATAGCCCTAGTTCCTCTCCAATCCATTCCCTGCCCCGTAGCCAGAATGATCTTTCTAAAACATGTAACTAATCCTGAGGGGTAGCAGAGTGGAGTGGTCAAAAATGTGGACCCAAGAAGCTGGGTGGACTTGCTTCCATCATGTACTAGCTGTGTCATCTTGGGAATGTTACTTAACCTGATTATACCTCTCTTTCCCCGGAAGTTAAATGGAAGTAAAAACATCTACTTCACCTGATTGTTATAAAGATGAAATGAGTGTACATTTATAAAGCTTTTAGAACAGTGCAGTATAAGTATTCATTACATAAATGGATGCCACTTATCCACTGAAAACCTACATAAGAGCAGAATGCCAGGCAGAGCAAGTTATTGGCAGATCCCTGAACTTGCCCTGCTATTTTATTCCCCCATGCCCTTCATTCTGGAGTGCCTTCTTCTCCATGGCAGGAGAGTAAACTCCTAGCAATCCTAGCGGCATCAAAGGACTGGCTGTCTTTTTCCTTCGGAAGATCTTCCAAACTCAGTCAAGCCAAACCACTCACTTCAGTTAATACTATTCTGGGATCCAGTAGCTGTCTCTACTATTTCATTTACCACACTGCCTTGCAATTATATTTTTGACAAACATACTTTCCCTTCCAGTCATGTACTTTCAGGTCAAAGACTGTATCTTGTGTTCTTATGTCTGTAATGAATAGCACAATATCTATCAAAGAACATAGGATAAAACGAATGTTTGTATTTGTTTGCTTAGGCTCTCCCCCTCGTCTCCTAAGCATTATTAAAAAGAAAATCACACTGCTGGGGTAACTGGACAGCTACATGCAAAAGAATTAAACTGGACCACTTTCCTACACCACACACAAAAATAAACTCAAAATGGATTTAAAACCAAAATGTAACACCTAAAACCATAAAACTCCTCAAAGAAAACAAAGGTAGCAATCTCTTGACATTACCCTGAGCAATGTCTTAGGTATGCCTCCTTAGGCAAGGGAAACAAAGGCAAAAATAAACTATTGGGACTACACCCAAAAGAAAATCTTTTACACAGTAAAGGAAACCATCATCAAAACAAAAAGACGACCTACTAAACAGTAGAAGATATTTGCAAGTGATGTATCTGAAAAAGGGATCATACATAAAATATATAAAGAACTTACACAACCTAACACCAGACAAAACAAAACAAAATAAAATAAAAACAATCTGATTAAAAATAGGCAAGGACCAGAATAGACATTTTTCTAAAGAAGACATACAGATGGCCAACAGACACAGGAAAAGAGGCTCAACATCACTAATCGTCAGGGAAATGCAAATCAAAAGCACAATGAGATATCACCTTACACCTGTCAGAATGACTAAAATCAAAAAGACAAGAAATAACAAGTGTTGTTGAGCATGTGGAGAAAAGGCAACTCTGGTTCACTGTTGGTAGGAATGTAAATTGGTACAACCACTGTGGAAAACAGTATGGAAGTTACTTAAAAAGTTAAAAGCAGAAACACCATACAATCCAGTAATTCTATTACTAGGTATTACCCAAATAAAATCAAAACCCTAATCCGAAAAGTTACATGCACCCCTATGTTTACTGCAGTATTATTTACAATAGCCAAGATATGGAAACAACCTATGTGACCACTGATAGATGAATGAATAAAGAAAATACAGTATGTATATATAATGGAACATTACTCAACCATAAAAAAGAGTGAGATCTACCATTTGCAACAACATAGGTGGATCTGGAGGGTATTATACAAAGTAAAATAAGTCAGAGAAAGATACCACATGACTTCACTTATATGTGGAATCTAAAAAAAAAAAAAAAAAAAAAAAAAACCAAAGAAACAGACTCTTGAATACAAAGAACAAATTGATGGTTGCCAAAGGAGGGGGATGGCAGATGGGTGAAACGGATAAATGGTATTGAGAGATACAAAATTCCAGTCATGAAAGAAATGAGTCAGAGATGAAAAGTGCACCATAGGGAATATAATCAATAATATTCTAATAATCAATGGTGACAGAAGACTATACTTAATCATGGTCAGCACTGAGTAATGTATAGAATTAAAAATCATTATATTGTATAGTTGAAATTAATATAACACTGTATGGTAATTACAAGTCAACAAAAAATAAAAATGAAATACTAAAAAAATGTGTAAAAAAACAAAAGAATGTAGCATCCCTGCTTTGTGCAAGGATCATAAAAATATGTACGGTCTAAGATAGAGGAAGACTAGATGACTCCTGCCCACAACGTGGAATCTATGGAATCTATGGAATAATCTATGTCTAGGGGGGAGCAGCAGCAGAAAACCACAGGCTGAAATGGAGCCACTGAGGCAGAGTTAGCAAACAGAGGCTTAATATGTAATCTAACTGGGGTTTCAATCTCCCCCAGAAATGTAGTTCTAATAGTGCCAGTGAAGTAATCTTCCACAGAGGCCCTCTCCATCCCCCAAAGAAAAATGAGGTAATTGCACGATAAGACCCTTTCTCTTCCCCCTAAGGGAAAGTAGCCTTTTCTTTTGCTAATAAAATTCTTGCCCCACCCTTCTTCCTATAAAAACCTCCCTTTTTGCACAATTCCTGGGAGTTCCCCTCTGCTTGCTAGATGGGATGCTGCCCAATCATTTAATAAAGCCAATTAGGTACTCAAGTTTACTCAATTGAATTCTGGGTTTAAACAGAATTAATAGTAGTAGTAGTAACAGTATAGTAGTAGTAATAATATCTTACCATTCTAATATTCATAGAACACTTTGAAACACATTATATCATTTTGATCCACAGAATAAAATACAAAATATATGCAATATATTTATTTCTATATCCCTACTTGACTGCTGATCCACTGATAAAACTGAGGTCTCAGGAGTTATGTGGGTTCCCTGGGATCGTGCAGCCATTATTTATCCAGGGATTACAATTCCAAATCTTACGTGTCCCCCCACACACAACTTAAAATCAGACTCTACCTTCTAGATAATCATTTTGTACTAGTTACACTGGGAAATTAATGATAGTGTCCCCTCTACCTGCTTCACAAAATACCTCTGCTTTAATGTGAGATTCACATTCTCCCATCAAAAAGAGACACCTAAACTATCTTGTTTTACTTTTTTTTTTTAAGATTTTTATTTATTTATTTGACAGACAGAAATCACAAGCAGGCAGAGGCAGGCAGAGGGAGAAGGGGAAACAGGCTCCCCGCCAAGCAGAGAGCCAGATGCGGGGCTCAATCTTAGGACCCTGGGATCATGACCTGAGCTGAAGGCAGAGGCTTTAACCCACTGAGCCACCCAGGCACACCTAAACTATCTTGTTTTAATCAACAAGAATAGAATTGTTCCTGGTCAAATGCATTCATTTCTCACAGATATGTCTTGTAAATTACTGTTTACAATGAATATGAATGTATTCATTTAAAATACATTGTGTTCACAAGAGGAGGACACCAAAATCCATGGTTCTTATCCAAGGGCACTGAGTCCTTGAAGCCAGATAAGCAGGCCTGCTGTGCGGTGTCATTTCATATATTACAAACCCAGGCAGGAATGGTCCCCAAAACAAAGCATCTGGCCAGGCATGGAAATTTTTCATCAGATCTAAACAAGGAAGATCTTTCTTTAAAAAAACAGCTTTGGGGACACCTGAAGATTAGGCTCAGAGCCAGTGCCACTGGTAAATAATAGTCTGGTGTTTACATTTTCACTGGGGATTGTTTCTCCTGACACTACAAATTAAATGAGGTAGCCATGCTCCCAGAGCCTGAAATTTTACCAGGAGAGCTGCATGTTTAAAATCTAAACAAAAGGGCTAGTCTACCTTCCCAAGGAGTTTAAGAAAAGCCAGCATTTAAAATGCAAAACCCTCTTGTCCTGCTTGACCAAGGAGCTCTATACCAAAGCCCTAACAGGACTTTTTTCCTCACCTCAGAAGTCCTTCCAATTTCAGGTGTGTGGCAAGTGCTAATCGCCACAGAGAAAGCAAGCCTCTCCCTTGGGGAGGAGATGCTGTATTGCCACACACCCACCCCTTGGGGTTTGAAATCTTGACAGGCCCCAAACAAAAATATCTTGTTTTTGTCTCCTCTTCATAAATTTACAATGTTTTCATGTTACAAAAAATTAAAGACATAATATGATGTGGCTTATGTTATCTTCTTAGAAAAAAAATTCTACCCTTTGAGAAACTACCCGAAATAAGAATCTGATGTGATTGCTATAAAAACCTATGAATACCTAATCAAATCACTGAGCGACATTTATCCCCTCCACTGAAAAAGCAGAATAATGCCAACAAATTCTCTTTGTTTTGGGACATTCTCCATGAAACGAAGTGTTACTTTCTTTTTATAAAAACCACTGACTGAAACAATACTCTCATTCAATATTTGGCCTAGAACAGCTGTTAAAGCACAGATTTCTCCTGATAGCTAATTCCCATCTCACCTTGGGATTCTTAGTTATAAGCAGGCTTGCAAACACATATAGCCATATACTATCACACAGTTTATAAACATTCCATCTTCAAAGGGAAACATTAGTTTTTGAAATCAAGAATCTATTTGTGCTTAAGGACATCATATTTAGATTGTGGTATATTCAAGATGATTCAGGATTCAAAGCCTATGATTTAGTCAAAAGAAACAAAGACTTTCTTTGAGATTTGGAAAGAAGATCTTTTGCTTTTTAATTTTTCTGACTAAAAACCTATATGCATGGCACACCAAGCTTTCTAAATTTGCACAAGATTATAAACCAGTGTGATTGCCCAAATTATCCCAAGCTAAAATTTATCCCTAACCACACACTAATAATATAGTGCAGTCTGTCATTATTTTCCTAATTCATGAAAGTGAAATATAAACCGAAGAGGTAAATAATAACATCTTACATTACCCAAACATTTATTTATTTTCTAAACTGAGTCTTAGAACAATTCTATGAAAGAGTAGGAAAAGGGTCATCAATCCCTTTGACAAATGAGAAGCTGAGTCTCAGATGACATGGCTTCTGCAAGGTCATCCAGCTGGTAAACGACAGTCTTGGAAACAAATCCAGTCTATTGGCACTGAATTATGCCATGCTACCTCTCCCGGATGAACTTGACTGTTACTGGAATAATCCATTCGCAGCCAAACTACAACTGATTGCCAGCCTGCTGTAAATTAACTCTACCGCTAGCTCTACAGGTCTGGTAGCCAGGGCTGGAGTGTTCCTGAAAAGTGGCTGTGGAGTAGTTAGAAACCAAAAGAAGACTTTCAGGGTGGTATTTCCACTCAAAGGAAGAACCACACTCTCCTTCGGTATGCCCCAGGCTTTCTGTGTGCTCATCTCTTTCTAACCACATCCTATTCTCTGCAGCTCCACCAGAAAACAATGTGAGCTCTAGAAGGACAGCTGATACTGAAGAAAGATGTGACACATAGTGTCACACAGTCACTTTTGAGTATCAGTCAAGGGTCACGGGCAGTTTCTTCAAGTCCTGAGGTTACTTGAGTTGTCACAACCCTCTTTATTATTGTTTTCACCATAAACACCACATAGGATCAAATATGCAATGAAGAGTATCCTAGAATAATCTGAAACTTGTTCTGTTTAGCACACTCAATGATGGACACATGGAGACTTACTCAATTTTTTCAGTCTTCTATCATCTGGTAAATAATTATTGAGCATCTATTATATGCCAGGCTCTAGACTAGATTCTAAAAATACATGAGTCATGGGGCGCCTGGGAGGCTCAGTGGGTTAAGCCTCTGCCTTCAGCTCAGGTCATGATCTCAGGGTCCTGGGATTGAGCCCCGCATCAGGCTCTTTGTTCAGCAGGGAGCCTGCTTCCCCCCTCTCTCTGCCTGCCTCTCTGCCTACTTGTGATCTCTCTCTCTGTCAAATGGATTAATAAAATCTTTAATAAATAAATAAATAAATAAATAAATAAATAGAAATACATGAGTCTCACACAGGAGACAGATAAACAAATGGTCACAGTGCTTCCTGATGGATGGTATAACTATGCACTTTGAGTGTGATTGTTTCCACTTGGGCAAATGGGAAGGCCTCACAAAAATTATCCCATTTGTTCTCGTTCTGGTAGGCTATAGTAGTAGTTCAGTAAACAAGGAATAGAAAAGGTACTGTTTTATTCCTGCTGTGGTTCACAAACATATAAATATAAGACAAGTACGTCAATTCCCATTGGGAAGTTCTTACCAATTTAGTGTTGAAATATTTTAATAGAAGAAACCTCTAGAACAATGTATAGAATGGCTTAGGAAGGGAGCCCAGGTGGCTGAGTGGGTTAAGCCTCTGCCTTTGGCTTGGATCATGATCTCGGGGTCCTGGGATCGAGTCCCACATTGGGCTCTCTGCTTGGCGGGGAGCCTGCCTCTCTGCCTACTTGTGATCTCTCTCTGTCGAATAAATAAATAAAATCTTTAAAAAAAAAAAAAGAATGGCTTAGGAAATACTAACTACAGAAACTGCAGTAACTGCTCTGGTAAGTAATGGGTACTTTAATTATTACTTCTATGCACAGACACTCAAAATATTAAAGGCAGAAAAGTTCATAGCTATATCCCAGTCCAGTATCATTTTTTTTTTGATAAGGCATAGAAAGGTTAAGTGTCTTATTTAAAAATCATACAGCTAGTCACTGCAATGTCCAGCTTAATTTCTTTCTGTAATATTGGATTCTTTATCATTGTAAGTCTTTATTTTATGGTCAGATACGTCTTTTGTAGGACATAACCGTGATAGTTTGAGGTCAGAGGGTCATGTTAATAAAACCCTTCGATATTGCTATTTATTTTCTGCCTAATATGAAAAGGAATAAATCCCCAAAGAAGAAAATGTGGAACCGGGAAAGAAATTCCAAAGGTGAAGGAGAAGGGAGGTAAATATGATAGACCAAGAGTCAGGAGACCTGTATTTGGTTGTGATTCATTCTTGTTAAGTTGTCTTGAATAAATAGCTTGTCTCCATCTAATTCCATTTCATCACCTGTAAAACTGAGCCAGTCGTGCTTGGCTGGGAACTGTATACTTAAATGTTTGCCTATATTAGTTTGTGTGTGACCACGTGTTGTATTGCTAAACGTATTCATATAGGTAAAATATCTCCTGGGGGGGCACCTGGGTGGCTCAGTGCTTAAGCCTCTGCCTTCAGCTCAGGTCGTGATCTCAGGGTCCTGGGATCGAGTCCCACATCGGGCTCTCTGCTCTGCAGGGAGCCTGCTTCCTCCTCTCTCTCTCTCTCTCAATGCCTGCCTCTCTGCCCACTTGTGATCTCTCTCTGTCAAAATAAAAATAAAAAAAAAAATCTCCTGGGAACATTTCTCACTTATGACCTCAATTATCACTCAAGCCAGTAATGCACATTTGGTACTAGTTAACCCCAGGGCAGACATGAGGAGACTGTTACAGAGTTGATGTGACTTGCCCAAAGTCACTTATCTGGTAGATCACAGAGCTTCAGTTTGAACACAGTTCTGTAAGCCCACTGCTTTTTGTTAAAACACCTTTAGACCAAATCTTAAAGGCTATTCTAGTTCTAAAACTGGATTTTTAATAGAGGAAGAGATATTAAAATGCTTTAGAAAAGATGTAGAGTGCCACGAAGATGGAAGGTGGCCACAGCACACCATTATGCATATCTATCCATCTGTACAGACCCAAAGCACTACACATTCCACCCATCACTGCCTACATGCCAGAGTGAAAGTATAGGCATTTTGAGTCTTTTATAGCCCAGAGAAAGATTAAGTCATAAATAGCCATAATTTGTGCTGATATTTAGAAAGTTGATACACCACTGAAGAAGTTATTAGATTGGGGAGCTATGAGAATAATAAATAGATATTTAAGTAATTTAACTTCCTTTCATATGCAATATATAATCTCTACAGAGATTTGTCTAACTTTAGTGTCAACCAGAATATTTATATTTGCTTTCCTTGGCTCAGAAGTCAACTTGAAATGAAATGCTTTTCATTAACATAAAGTCACAGATGTAAATTTTCTTTCTTAAAAGGAGCTATATAAATGACCACTTTTTCTTATAGATTATACATAGGATATTATTTAATACATAATTAAATATATTATTAAATTAAATATAAAATATATGTATTATTAATTTAGTAAGCTAATAGAAATCAAACCAAGCAATTTTGAAGGCTTTTACCAATATTAGAACCAGTTTTTATAGCAACAATGAGAAGTTTACAGAATAAAAAAAATAATAAGAGCAATCCATCCTTTCCCCCATTCTCACAGTAAATATTCTAGAGCAATGCAGCTTCTTGTCCCAGGAAACAGAGGACACCTCAGTATCTGTGCTCCAGCTACCCTCGGATAACCTTTCCTCTATCCAGTGATCCTTTTCTCTCCTGCTGCAGCGCTGGTTCAAATGCTTTACCCACTACCCAGAAAACACCCAGGCCCCAAATTTAATTTCTATTCATCTTTCACAACAAAGCTCAAATATCAACGTCTTCAGGAAATTACCCTTAGTCTTTGCCATCATAAAACCCTCACAGCTTATACACATTTTATTGTTGCAACTCTCGTTAGCAGTGTGATCTGTTATTTATTTAAGCAATTATTTAATTAAAGATGATTCCCTCACTAGATTCAATCTCTAAGAGGACAAAGACCATGTCTTTTTGCTCAAAATATCCTCAGGCCTAAGAGAGTACCTGCCTGGAACATGTAAAATACATCTTTTTTTCTTTTTTGGACAAATAACAAATGAGTCTCCTGGAGAAGACTTGATCCACACTTAGTCTCCATGCTTCATATCCTCCTTCAACTCAATGTCTGGGATCTATTCTGAAAGAACCTTATACATGACGAAGCTAATAGTTTATAAGAATAAGACAACCTAGCAAATAACCATGCCTATGTTATTACTTTGTAAATTGATGGCTAGAGAAACAAAATCCCAGAAAAAAGGAGGGAGGTTATGCACAAAGTAATATGCTTTAGAGTTATGTTAACAATAATACAAAAATAACCTTAGTCTACCTACAGAAGATAATGGTAAAACACAGTACACTTATCCATCAGAATGCTATCTATACATTAAAATGAATAATTATAAGAATTTTGTAAGAAAAGGAGAAAATGTTCAATGGGGCTAAATGAGTGAGAATGAAATACAAAATTATACATTATATTCTAATATACAAAGTCTATGTATATGTATAAAGATTAAAAAAGAACATGGAGAAGAAAAGCAATGTGATATGGGAGTGTCATATAATCCTAGAACCATTAATAAGGTACGGGCAGTTAAAAGTATAATGAATAATTTTATTTTTTGCATATTACTTATATCAAGATAATCATTTAAAAGTATATATTAGTAATACTCAGAGGCTGACTGTAGACTATTTTTCACCAAAACTTTAGATACTTGAGAACATTGTGTCCTGTTATAGGTGGCATATTTCCCAGTATAAAGGACAAGTGGGTTATGCCTTTGAATAAAGACTAAGTACCCACAGACATGTAGTCTTACTCTTGGAAACTCAGGGATTTATCATTATTGAGTATACTTGGCTAGAATCTGAAATTAACATGGTTTCAACAGAAGATCATGTGAGCTTCTTGGAATATTACAGTGTGCCTCCAATCACATGATGGTATTGGAGATGGGCACCTGCGGGCCTGGAATGTAGATGAGCTCATTTACATTTTGTTTAGAAATCAGCACCCAAGCAGCTACAAGGATCCATCCCTTGAGAAACCCTCTCTGATTCCAGTCAGGGAGTTAATTCATTATCCAACCTGGGAGCTTGTACCCTAAGAGCACTGATTCACTGAGGCATGCTCCGTCTCCTAGGAAAACAGGCTCTTCTAATAGGCATGCCAGAATGTTTGTTTGTGATGCACCAGACAGATCTCTGAGCATGCCAACCGTTCCACTCCATTTTATCTTCACAACTCTGCAGATCAGGCATTATTACTAACCCCCGCTTTTTAACAAAAGGAATTGAGACACCATAATGCTTACATAACCTATTCAAGTTCACAGAGCCAGTAAGTGTCCAAGCCAGGAACTGAACCCAGAGCCCACACGTTTAACCATTCCACTATGCTACCATGAAAATGAGAAAACTGCAAAATTTTAAGGGAAAAAATGTCAAGTTAGAAAATGCTTGCTTCAATCCTATATTATTAAATTCCCATGAATTATAGAACTGCTTATACCTCCACATATGATAAGAAACAAACTAAGGTTGGAGAAGAAAAGACATGCCATTGTTCACTTCTCCTTCCTACAGACTCAGGGAAGCACATATACTGTGACTATAGGAAAGCCCCTCGTGTCCCCATCATTCTAAAAAGTTCTCTAAAGCATTACATAATGCTCCCAATTCACAAGCGCATAATTTATACTACCAGATAAATTCCATGGTATGTGGGCTAGAGGCTCTCCGATGACAGGCACTTGCAGGAAGAAGCATCTGGCTGAAGATCCTTACTTTACTACTAGTCTTTGGTTTGGAAAACAGCCAGTTTTTGAGTCCCTGTGGGTCCAGCCGTCACCAGGCAATGGGAGTGTGCTGTCTCTAGAAGCCCCAGACAGCCTGTAATACCAGCTGCGAGGACTGGGACGGTCCCTATGCTCAGCATTAACTTGGCTGTCACAGCAGGGAACAGACACAGAAAAGACTCACTAGACAGGGACAAAAATATCAATGTCACAGATGGATGCTCCTCTGAGGGAGAGGGAAGATCATTTACAAACCATGAAAGACTGAAGGTGGAGAGACTATTTTGACCTTGGCCTCAACCAAAAAGACTGTTAATTAGTGTGACTTGAAACAACAGGCTAAGAAAATAAAATCATCTTAGGAGAGAAGTAAACAGTTGTTGACAACAGAAGACAAGCAGCTGGGCCTGAGGCCAGATACCTGCTCCCTCCCGCAGTTGCAGCCTGGGGGTTGGGGAGGGAGGACAGCACAAACAGGGCCTCAACACACCAAGGATTTGAGTCCCTATTGGTTTAGACAGCAATTGAGTAGCTTTCTTAAACAAAAACAAATAAAAAAACCAGTGTAAAAACAATGAATTGGGATTGAAAGCATATAAATAATCAACCTTATTAAAAAGAATTTAAAAACCATCCAAGGTTTCAGCAAATAAAATTCTGGCAGGAAACTCTTGCTGGAGGCAGAGGGAACATTTCTTAGAAAAAGCGTCTGTAACTTTTCCTCCTAGTCTCACTTCCCCTTCTGGATTCTCCTCTGTTGATCCTATGGCTACCAGCACACCCAAGCCCCTCGAAGGTCTCACTCCCCTGGAACACGTAAAACTAAACACTGTTTTACAAAAACACCGCCATTCTTCTCTTCCCTCTAAGTGTTTTAAGATACTAAAAATTTAGGAAGCGCCCAAAAAAGGAGATGGTAATCGAACTGAAGACTAAAACAGAACAAAACTATTTCACAAGCAAAATCAATAAAAGTAGCTAATAAATAATTTAAAAATAAAATTTCTCAAACAAAATCAGTGAAACTAGCCAAAAAGCTTACATAGTCCCACATTCTATTATCCCGCGCAGAAAAGTCATTCCGTTTTGTATCTATCCTGCGTGGCCTGCTTTCCTGTCTTCTAGAGAAAAGAACAACAGAATAACTAAAATGTGTATGAACTTGCACATGTGTTGAGAAGTACAGACCTCCTGGGTCAAATTTCTGTCCATGGTCTGATTTACCACTTTGTTACCTTTCTTGAAATCCATAGTTTCCCCTGTGAGAGTCTTGGGATGCCGGTTGCCCTGAATCTCCAGCAACATCAAGCCTGCCTTCAAATGACAGCCGAGGTCTGCTTATATCTAAGAACTGCTATACTCACTCGTACACGTTCCCTCCGGAGACCGTGAGAGAACTCAACTTTGTTTCTTCTTTCTTCTTTTCCTTCCTCTTTGTATTTATTGAAATCTCTGGGAGACTTAATGCCCTCCCACTTTGCTCTGATTTCCAGTCCTACAGGCATAGCCAGATGGAAGGTGGATGTCCGACACCACGGGCCTGAGCACTTTGACTCAGGCATCAGTGCAGCCACTGGTGAAAGAGTTCTGGGAGGCTCAGTTGGATGAAATCTCTTCTCACATCCAAGAAGCGAGCGCACAAAAGTCACTTCTTTACATGTTCACAATCTGCATGATAACCAGTAATGATGGTGTGGGAATAAGGAAGGGCAAGATTCTCTCACCAAGTTTCCATAAGTTTTCCGTGTTTATTGAAATATTGAATTCACCAGGACTAGAGTATCAACCAAGGAACAAATGAGAAGGAATTGGATGCCATTCTGATGCTGAGCTTAGTATCTATCAGAGTCAGGTCATGTGCTCCTTTTTATCCCCCTGCCAGTTTTTAACTTTGTTCAAAGAACCTGTAACATTGTTTCCCTAAATCCAGTATGTGAGCCACCTGTCTCTAAGCCCCAAGATGCTTGCTAAAAATGGAGACACCTTGGTAGTACCCCAGGCGCAGTGCCTCAGAATTGCTAGGATGGGATCCAGCAATGCATACTTTCTTTATAAGCTTCCTGATGATTCTTTTTCTTTTCTTTTCTTTTTTCTCAAAGATTTTATTTATTTGACAGAGAGAGATCACAAGTAGGCAGAGAGGCAGGAAGAGAGAGAGAGAGAGAGAGAGAGAGAGAGGAGGAAGCAGGCTCCCCACCTTGCAGAGAGCCTGACGCGGGACTTGATCCCAGGACCCTGAGATCATGACCCGAACCGAAGGCAGAGGCTTAACCCACTGAGCCACCCAGGTGCCCCCTTCCTGATGATTCTTAAACACACTGATATTTGAAGTTCTCAAACTTTGAAGTGCTTGAGATCATGTTGAGAATATAAAATGCATATCTTTGGACTGGGAGTCTGTGGTTTTGGATAAGGTTCCCAAGCAGCTTTTATATTTTTTTAAGCTTATTTAGATTTTTTTTCCATTTTTTTTTCTTCCTGTTTCTTGAGTACAGTTGACACACAAATCTTACATTAGTTTCAGGTGTCCAACGTAGTGATTCAACAACTCTATAACTTCTGCTATGCTCACCACAATGGAGCTACCATCTGTCACCATACAATGCCATTAAAATACCATTAATTATATTTCCTCTGCTGTACCTTTTATTCCCATGACTTATTCATTCCAAAACTGCAAGCCTGTACTTCCCACTCTCCTTCACCTATGCCCAACCACCCATCCTCCTCCCCTCTAGCAATCATCAGTCTGTTTTGTGTATTTATAGGTCATATTCTGCTTTTCTCTTTATTGGTTTTGTTTTTTTAGAATCCACATATAAGCAAAATCATATAGCATTCTTTTTGTCTAACTTCCTTCACTTAGCATAACACTCTCTAGGTCTACCCAAGTTGACACAAATGGGAAGATCTCATCCTTTTATATGGCTGAGTAATATTATATATATATGTGTATATATATATACATTATATATACACATATATATATGTTATGTATATTGTTTCAAAGTAAAAAATATATATTAGACACAGATTACCACCTCTTCTTTATCCATTCATCTATAGATAGACATTTGGTTTCCTTCCATGTCTTGGCTGTTGTAAATAATGCTACAATGAAGAGAGGGGTGCATTATTTTTTCTAAATAGCATTTTTGTTTTCTTTGGGTAAATACCCAGTAGTGGAATGACTGGATCATAGAGCATTCAATTTTAATTTTTTGAGGAACCTCCATACTGTTTCCCACAGTGGCTGTACCAACAGAGCATGAGGGTTCCTTTTATTCCACACTTATATGGTCAATTAATCTATGATAAAGGAGACAAGAATATACAATGAGGAAAAGACAGTCTCTTCAATAAATGGTGCTGGGAAAACTGGACAGCAACATGCAAAAGAATGAAACTAGACCACTTTCTTAAACCATATACAGAAATAAACCCAAAATGGATTAAGACCTAAATGTGAGACCTAAAGCCACAAAACTCCATTTAGGGAAATGTTAACATAGGCAGTAATTTCTTTGACAGCAGCCATAGTAACATCTTTCTACATATGTGTCCTGAGGCAAAGGAAACAAAAGCAAAAATAAACTATTGGGACCACAGCAATCTGCATTTTTAGAAAGCAACTCCAATTAATTCTGAAGTAGGAGCACACTGTTCACAACACTGCATAGTTTCTGAGTATGACGCAAGGCAGCCAGCTCTCCTCCCCAGCTCTTTAACTACTGATAGGCTTAGTTTTATCTTACATGTCTTGGCCTTTCCTTTGCTGTCTGTGGTGCCTTCCCCAGTGCGACCTTACCCCCATGCTTCCATTCCTGTACAGCCTACTCTTTAGATTCAAGTGCAGAAGGAAACTTCATTGGGGATTCAGAATATTTCATGGAAAATGCGGCTATGATACAGATAAATCACAAGTAGAAATCTCATTGTTCGGGATGTCCTTCTCAGATAAATCATGATGTAGCACCCTCAACCGACCTGAATGCCTTGCCACCAGCCCTGACTTGGGTCACATTCTTAGAGCTAGCTCCCCCTAGTCTGCCCCCTAAGCCCAGGCACAGTCAATGCCTTAAGTTGTATTGACTACTTACAGGTCCCTGCCCTGGGCAGCCAGCTCCACTGTTATCATTCCCTGAACTGTGACTAGTCCTGATCTCAGACTTCCCAGCTACACTGTCCCCTCTTTTATAATAATCTTGTTTAATATAATTCGGCTTTTGTTTTGTTTTATTTACTTTGAAGTCTTACTTTACAGATTTGCATTTCAAAAGCATAAGCAATACCATAACAAAAATTTGGGGAAAAGAGAAAACTTGGAAAAATAAATCAAATAAGGAAAGAATATTGAAATAAATACGCTCTTTTTTCTCCATCTTACAAATTAGAAAACTGGGATAAAGAGCAATGAACAGCATTTTATTTATTTAGTTATTCACTTGTATTTCATTTCATATGTATTTATTTATATATGTACCTTTATTCACATGGATAGATATCAATCACAGTATAAAACAACTTGTATCTTATATTTCCCCCAATTCGCTAATTTATCTCTTTATTTATTCATTAACAAATATTTAATATACTACTATGTCACACTACTGGTTTATATTCTTCTAAAACTTTTGCTGATATAATAAGAAAAATGTGATACAACTTTGATTTTTTATTTTTATTTTTTATTTTTTATTTATACAATTTTAACTTTTATTTTGATTGCTAGTGAAGCTGAACATAACTTTCAAATGGTTGTTTATTAATTGTTTTCCATTATTTATTGAATATCCACTTAAATCCTTTGTCCATTTGTCTTTTGAGGCCTTTGTGACTTTTTGTTTATGAACACTTTGTATATAAAAATTGTTGGGGCACCTGGGTGGTTCCATCAGTTAAGCATCTGCCTTCAGCTCAGGTCAGGATCCTGGAGTCCTAGAATTGAGCCCTCTATCAGGCTTCCTGCTCAGCGGGGAGTCTGCTTCTCCCTCTCCCTCTGCCCCTACTCCTGCTCCTTCCCTCTCTCTCTCTCACTCATTCTCCTCTCTCAAATAAATAAATAAATATCATAAAAAATTAAAATTGTTAATTATTTGTTGATCATAATTGCTACATTATTTTCTCAGTCTGGAGTCTATATTTTTATTTTGGTGGTTTAAAATTTTTCACGTTTGTTCTCTCTCAAATAAATAAATAAAATCTTCAAAAAAAAAAAACAACTTAAAAAAGGGCACCTGGGTGTCTTAGTCAATTAAGGGTCTGCCTTTGGCTCAGGTCATAATCCAGGGGTACTGGGATTGAGTCTGCATTGGGGCTCTCTGCTCAGCGGGGAGTCCTTCTTCTCCCTTTATCTCTGCCCCTTCCCACTGCTCATGCAGTCTCTCTCTTTCTCAAATAAATAAAATCTCAAAAAAAATAAAAAATAAAATTTTTCATATATTTGAAATATTTTAAAAATCATGTTAAGTACTTCGATTTGTAAATGTTTTCATTTATGATCTGCTTTTTTCTTTCACTCCACATAAAAAATATTATTTCCTCTACAGATGTTTGATAAATATACAGTTGTTTTTCCATAATTTTCATTTAATCGACTGAATTTGGAGTGTGGTTTGCATTCGTCTCACAGTTTCTCCTTAGGCCTTTTTAATACCCAAGACACTGTCTTCTCTACAGCAGGGTTATTGTATTCCTTTCTTAAAACCCAGTAGGTTTAAGCAAGCATTAAAGGGTGTCCTCTGTATTATAGCTAATCATGCACGGGTTGGACTCCCTGCTTGAGTATGAGCTCCTTGGGGTAGAAACTCTATTATATTAATCGCTCACACTGCACAGCCACTTTGCCTGTCCTAATTTCAACACAGAGACTGATTCCAAGAATGTGCTCAAAATTATATTTACAGAATAAATAGAAAGTCAGGATCTATTGGCTTTATTCAATATTTTCAATGTTTTAAATTCTAACTCTGATAAACTGAAGTACTAATGGTGTAGTTCTAACAGAATGATGGCATAACTCTAAATTCACAGTTATATGTAAATTAAAGTGGTGTTTTGCTAAAGATACTCAGAAAAGTCCCCATCAAGAAAGATGCCTATATTGTGAGAAGTGGATAGACAGGGCATTCAGACAGAACTTATGACATAGGTCATGGGTGAGTTGATTTGGCCTACAGGGTGTTAAAACACACACACAAACACACACACACACACACACACACTGATTTTCTCCCCAATGTGTTTGAAAAAGCAACATCTCCACAGATTTTTCAGCTTGTAAAATATCTTGCCTAAGTAGGTAGATTGTTTCTGTGAAAAGTGCCCCTGGAGTACTGATTAATGAAGTGACCTGACCCGGGCCCCAGACTCAGGCCCAGACCTGAACAGCCTTCAGCAGAGTTGGTCTAGACTCTGGGTAGTCTCTAATGCTGCTCCCTTCAACCCACCCCCATCTGAGGTTGGCACACTGGGGAACAACCATGAGGTGGGTCTAGAGAGGAGGGAGGAGGAATCCCTTTCCTTTGTACTAGCCAGCACAATGCTAGTAATTGTGGCAGCAACTTCTTTCATTCAGGTCTGAGAACCATGGCAAAATTCCAGAGGGCTCTAACTTTATGCTCTAGGTTTTTATCCATAACTAAATCAGAAATACATCTTGCTCCAGGGGGTCCTGGTTGATCCCTTGGCAAGAGAACGATACATCTTGACTAACTAGTCCATCTACATGCCAAGCAGGAGGGAAGAGGTCACTACTAGAAGAATGGAGAATACTTGCCAGAAGAATCATCAGGTGCCCCCTAGACAGATGTTGTTAAAGTGAATGTGAAACATTAGAGTTTTGTGGGAAATTCAGATGCAGCAAGGTACATAGTCTGTGTCAGATTGACAGACCTGGAGCCTTAACAGGGCTGTTTATATAACTCCATCATAGAGACTTTCAGTGATCTCCCAGGACTCTCTCAGCCTCCAAACATTTCACTCTAGCAAGAGCTTAGGACAGTGAATAGTTACATGTATTAGAATACTAGCAGGTTCAATCTGCTTAATACGTCAAGGGTAGTAACATGCCCCCTATTTTTAATACCTCTACCCTGAAACAGGGAGTTCCATGTGCCATACATTCATTGGCCAACAAATAAGAATTATTTCTCTTGTGATGTCCACTATGGCCATACCTCAATTCTAAGGCCTTTGGGATATCTATTTACCTTAAAGAGATTTTTATAAGAATATCTAACCCTTACTATGCAAGTTACTGTTTTAAAGTTTCCCTGATTTCATTAATCCTCACAGGAACACTCATAAATTGGAAGCACTATTATAAAACTACTCTTCACCTGAACAAAATGAGACATCATTAAGGTTAAGTAATGTGCCCAAGATATCATAACTAATGAGTAGTAGAACTAGGGTATAAACCAGATTATAAACTAACTCCATGTTGATGCTCATAACCATGAACACATAGGATCTTATCTCAATGATCTGATTTGAAGTAGGTGAGAATAACATTTGCTTTAAGAATAAGAACCTGAGAAAACACTTTGAGGAAGTTCCAAGATGGCAGAAAAGTAGGGGGACCGTGAACTTGCCTCATCCTTTGAGTACAACTAGATCAACCTTCAACTATTTTGAACAAGCAGAAAAAGGATCAGAGGAGTACAGAAACAATCCACACATTTGGACCAAGTGAATTTGGCAGAAGCAGGTTTCAGAACCCTGAATTGGGGACTGGGGGGCCACAAGGCCAGAAAGGGGGAAAGCCCAGTTCAGGGAGCAAAATCAGGAAGAGAGAGAAAGTCAGAAAGATTGCATACCCTTCAATAAGCTGTGGTGAGTGGACATCAAAAGAAAGCTGAAGTGGCAATCCTTAAATCAGACAGATTAGATTTTAAACCAAAGACTGTAATAAGAGATGAAGAGAGACACTGTATCATACTTAAAGTGTCTATCCAACAAGAAGATCTAATAAACATAAATGTTTATGCCCCTATCTTGGAAGCAGGCAGTTATATAAGCCAATTAGTAACAAAATTAAGGAAACACATTGACAATAATACAATAATAGTAGAGGGACTGTAATACCCTACTCACAGTAATGGACAGATCATCTAAGCAGAAGACCAACAAGGAAACAAGGAGTTCAAATGACACACTGAACAGATGGACTTCACAGATATATTAGGAGCATTCCATCCTAACACAACAGAATACACAGTCTTCTCAAGTTCACATAGAACATTCTCCAGAATAGATCACATACTGGGTCACAAATCAGGTCTCAACCAGTACGAAAAGATTGGGATCATTCCCTACATATTTTCAGACTACAGTGCTTTGAAACTTCACCTCAATCATGAAGGAAATTTGGAAAGAACTCAAACAATTGGAGGTTAAAAAGAATCCTACTAAAGAATGAATGGGTCAACCAGAAAATTAAAGAAGATTTAAAAAAAAAAAAAAAAAAAAACATGGGAACTAATGAGAATGAAAAAGTACCTGTTCAAAAGCTTTGGGATACAGCAAAAGCAGTCCTAAGAGGGAGGTACATTGCAATAAAAGCCTCTCTCAAAAAATTAGAAAAATCTCAAATACAAAAAGCTAAACTTACACCTAAAAGAGCAAGAGAAAAAACAACAAATAAAGCCTAAGTAAGCAGCAGAAGAGAAATAATAAAGATTAGAGCAGAAATCAGTGAAACTGAAACCAGAAAAATAGTAAAAAATCAAAGAAACTAGAAGCCTTGTTCTTTGAAAGAATTAATAAGATAGATAAAGCTCTAGCCAGACTTATCCAAAAGAAAAGAGAAAGGGCCTAAATTAATAAAATAATCAGTGAAAGGGGAGAGAGCATGACCAACACCCAAGAAATACAAACAATTTTAAGAACTTATTATGAGCAACTATATGCCAACAAATTAGGCAATCTGGAAGAAATGAATGGATTCCTAGAAATGTATTAACTGCCAAAAGTGAAACAGGAAGAAACATAAAACCTGAACAGACCAATAATCAACAAGGAAATTAAAGCAGTACTAAAAAACCACCCACAAAATAAGAATCCTGGACAAGATGACTTCCCAGAGGAATTTTTCCAAACATTTAAAGAAGAAATGATTCCTATTCTACTAATGCTATTTCAAAAAATAGAACTGGAAGGAAAACTTTCAAACTCGTTCTATGAGGCCAGCATTTCCTTGATCCCAAAACCAGACAAAGACCTCATCAAAAAAGAGAATTTCAGACCAATATCCCTGGTGAATATGGATGTCAAAATACTCACCAAGATACTAGCCAATAGAATCCAACAGTACATTAAAAGGATTATTCACTATGACTAAGTGGGATTTATTCCTGGGATGCACCAACGGCTCAATACTTATAAATCAATCAACATGATAGATCACATTAATAGAAGAAAAGACAAAAAATATGATCCTCTCAACTGATGCAGAATAAGCATTTGACAAAATTCAGCATCCTTTCTTGATTAAAACTCTCCACAGTGTAGGGATAGAGGGAAAATTCCTCAATATCACAAAAGCCATATACAAAAAGCCCTCAGTGAATATCATTCTCAATAGGGAAAAACTGAAAACTCTTCCCCCAAAGTCAGGAGCACAACAGGGATGCCCACTCTTACCACTGTTGTTCAACATAGTACTAGAACTCTTAGTCTCAGCAATCAGACAATAAAAAGAAATAAAAGGCATTCAAATTGGCAATGAATAAGTCAAATTCTCACTCTTTGCAGATGACATGATACTCTATGTGGAAAACCCAAAGGACTCCAGCCCGAACTTGTTAGAATTCATACAGCAATTCAGCAATGTGACAGGATACAAAATCAATGCATAGGTATCAGTTGCATTTCTATACACTAACAATGAGACAGAAGAAAGAGAAATCAAGGAATCAATCCCATTTACCATTGCACCAAAAACCATAGGACACCCAGGAATAAACCTAACCAAAGACATAAAGGATCTATACTCTAAAAGCTATGTAACACGAAAGAAATTGAGGAAGACATAAAGAGATGGAAAAACATTCCATGCTCATGGATTGGAAGAATAAATATTGTTAAATTGTCTATGCTGCCCACAGTAATCTACACATTAAATGCAATCCCTATCAAAATACCATCAACATTTTTCACAGAGCTGGAACAAACAATCCAAATTATGTATGGAACTAGAAAAGACCCCAAATAGCTGGGGCAATGTTGAGAAGGAAAACCAAAGTTGGGAGAATCACAATGCCTGAGTTCAAATTATATTACAAAGCTGTGATCATCAAGGCAGCATGGTACTGGACAAAAACAGACACAGAAATCAATGAACAGAATAGGGAACCTAGAAATAGACCCTCAACTCTATGGTCAACTAATCTTTGACAAAGCAGGAAAGAATATCTAATGGGAAAAAGACAGTCTCTTTAATAAATGGTGCTGAGAAAATTGGACAGCTACATGCAGAATGAAACTGGACCATTCTCTTACACCACAAACAAAGATAAACTCAAAATGGACAAAAGACCTAAATGTGAGATAGCATTCCATCAAAACCTTAGAGGAGAATGCAGACAGCAACCACTTTCACCTCAGACACAGCAACTTCTTGCTAGACATTTCTCCAAAAGAAAGAGAAACTAAAGCAAAAATGAACTGTTGGAACTTCATCAAGATAAAAAGCTTCTTCACCAGCAAAGGAAACAGTCAACAAAATTAAAAGGCAACCTATGGAATAGGAGAAGATATTTGCAAATGATTTATCAGATATGTCAGATACTTGGCTGGTATCCAAGATCTATAAAGAACTTATCAAACTAAACACCAAAGAAACAAAAAATCCACTCAAGAAATGGGCAGAAGACATGAACATACATTTCTCCAAAGAAGACCTACAAATGGCCAACAGACATTTGAAAAAAAGGCTCTACATCACCTGGCATCAGGGAAATACAAATCAAAACCACAATGAGACACCGCTTCACACCTGTCAGAACGGCTAAAATAAACAAGTCAAGAAACAGTAAGTGTTGGCTAGAGTGTGAGAAAGGGGAACGCTCTTACACTGTTGGTGGGAAAGCAAGCTGGTACAGCCACTCTGTAAAACAATATGGAGGTTCCTCAAAAAGCTGAAAATAGAGCTACCCTGTGGCCCACCTATTACACTACTGGTTATTTACCCCAAAGATCCAAATGTAGTGATCTCAAGGGTCACCTACAACCCAATGTTTATAGCAGCCAAACTACAGAAAGAGCCCAGATGTCCGTCAACAGATGAATGGATAATGATGTGGTTCACATATGCAATGGAATATTACTCGGCCATCAAAAGGATGGAATCTTACTATTTACATTGACACGGATGGAACTGGAGGGAATTAAGCTGAGCAAAAGAAGTCAGTCATAGAAGTACAACTATCATACGATCACTTACATATGGAATTTAAGAAACAAAACGGAGGATCATAGGAGAAGGGAGGGAAATATAAAATAAGTTGAAATCAGAGAGGGAGACAACCCATACAAGACTCTTAACTATAGAAAACAACTGAGTGTTGCTGGAGGGGTGGTGAGGGGGTGGTGTTGTAACTTGGTGATAGGCATTAAAGAGGGCACATGATATAATAAACACTGGGAATTATACGCAACTGATAAATTACTCAACTCTACATCTGAAACTAATGATGTACTATATGTTAGCTAATTAAATTTAAATAAAATAAGTTAAAAAATAAAAAAAATAATAAGAAATAAGAACCCGAGATTTCAAGATTTTAAGATTCTCCTATGAAGTTGAGAGCAACCTATTGGGTAAATACATTTTAAAGTCTGCAAAACAGAATGTTATTTTGTGAAAGTAATATGGCAATGTCTCTAATGACCCAAAGGCAAATAAAATAATTTAGAGTTACTAGGGTTAATCCAGCAAACGGTAAAAGGGTGGTTTTGTTCATTTTTATTGAAAATAACTACATGAGGATATATTCTTGCATTTATATTTTGTAAGATGACAGTTCGTACAGATAAAAATTAAAATGAGATTTTTCATTATATCTGTATCCCAAATTATTATGCTTTATAATGTGCACTTATTTGTATAAGTTATATTGGATATATTAAATGTTTCATCATTTATAAATAAAAGTGAAAATCCCATAAATTCCTTAAATGATGCCTGAAAGTGTTATTTGATATATATGGCACTATTTCAAACTGAAAACAGAACCAAGCATGGTCTACCATCTTAGCAGGGAAAGTTTGGTTTGCCCCATACAAAGGTCTTCCTATTCAACCTTCAAGATTTAAAATAATTCTAAGGCTTGAATTTGGCCAAGCAAACCAATCAGTTAGCCAATCAATTAAAAACTAGGGGCGCCTGGGTAGCTCAGTGGGTTAAAGCCTCTGTCTTTGGCTCAGGTCATGATCCCAGGGTTGTGGGATCGAGCCCCTGGTCAGACTCTCTGCTCAGTGGGGAGCCTGCTTCCTCCACTCTCTGCCTTCCTCTCTACTTGTGATCTCTGTCTATCAAATAAATAAATAAAATCTTTAAAAAAAATTATTAGGCATGTGGATATTCACGTCAAAGGCCTATTGGGTTGCAGGGGTTTTTTGACCATTTATGTCATTGTACAAGGTTATCTCTACTTCACATTATCTTTCCTTTTTTATATGCTTTCAAGGTCTAAATACTAAGCATTCTCTATCTCAGAATGAAACCTCTTTACCTTTTTTCACTACCCCACAACCACCAAAGCAGCCCTCAGAGAGGTCTTCAGGACTAAATCCCTTCTCATTCACAGACAATTAGGCTGCTCACATGACTTCCTGCCTGCCCTAGACTTCAATACAACCCCTCAACTTTCAGTTTCCCAGTACCAGATCATGCCTACTGCCTGCTTCCCTAAGCCTGCTCTCAGGCTATAGAACAAAGTTACTGGACAGCAGTGTACCTGGTCTGATCATTGTGGATAGCTTGGACATTGGTGGGAGTTGCCCCTCAGTTGATTTAGGTGGGGGCAATAGAATTGAAGAAGGCAAAATTATCTGGTCAGCCTTGCAGCCATCCAGTTCCACTTGGAGATATTACAATCTCATATTAATGGAGAAGACTCTGATCAGATTTGTCTTGCTCTGGCTGGATTTCAAATTCAGGAAAATTAATTAGAATGGAAATTATTTTCTCTTGAGAGATTATACACCGAAATATTTCAAGTGACATTTGATGGATATGCTTTTGATTTATTTCGATAGCCTCTATCAAGAAATCTTGTGATGTAGAACAATATGTCTGGACTCTTATTTACACTAGAATATTCTAATGTGTTACATCTGTTGGGGTCAAAGAAATCTTGAAATCTGAGTTGATCTCATGTCATGCAGTCTGCATTTGCTTTACAGCTCCAAAATGGAAACTAATATCTATGAACATAACTTATTTGAATATTTTATGAAGAGTTTATCCCTTGTATTAAAAGAGTACTTCTAAAGCAAACAAATGATTGTATTGGCATTATCTTGTCTTTATTTGTAACAGAATAAAACTTCAGATTGACTGTTCATTTCCTCCAGCATTTTCCAAAGGAACTTTTTTTTTTTAAGATTTTATTTATTTATTTGACAGACAGCGATCACAGGTAGGCAGAGAGGCAGGCCCGGGGTGGGGGAGGGGGGGAGTAGTCTCCCTGCGGAGCAGAGAGCCCGATGAGGGGCTCGATCCCAGGACCCTGAGATCATGACCTGAGCTGAAAGCAGAGGCTTTAACCCACTGAGCCACCCAGGAACCCCTCCAAAGGAACTTTTATTGGAATAAATGGCTCAGCATTCCAGCCTATCACTACCACCTTTGAGATATCCACTGCTTCTGTTATTCCTTCTATCTTTCCTATAATCCCTTATTTCCTTTAACATCATTATTTCCTTCCTCCATACCTTATATTATCCCAAAATAAGTTTCAGTTCCCTTCTCTGTTGCTGATAAAACTGGGATTCATTTATGCCTCAGTTACCATGCTGTGACTAAGTCTCCTGAAGACCCCTGATCAAACTGTTTCTGCATTGGCTTCTATAACTTCAAATTTCTTGCTTCTGCTGATATTGACAATTAATTATCTACCCCTTGAGACACTGTATTCCCTGTTCTTAGCATGTATGAAGTGCTTAATATGAGTTAATTAAGTAAATGAATGAATAGATAAATCAAACTTGTTAATCTCAGCTATTTTCTTGTCCCCTATCACTGCAGTGGTCTCCTCTATCCTTAATTAGTCTTTCTGCTACTATGTTAGATTTCTGTTGCCCCATACTACTCACGCTAGGTCTTTGTGTTCCACAGTCACTAGCTGATAACATTATTACTTTCTTCAGTGCACTTTCTGACCATATCAGTCTTCTTTCTCTCCCATTTCTGCTAATCCTTAGACACACATGGCCATCCTGTTGAGGTCAAAATTCAGCTGCAACTTCCTTCAATCTGTCTGTCTCTTCGCTCTAGAAAAGTACACCTAATTGGGATTTACATATAGTGGATCACTCAGATCACCAGTGATCTGAGCAAGACTTGTTCCAGAAAAGTAAGGACATTGTTGTTCAGGAAAATCTTAGAAGTGGAGAAATTAAAGGTAGGGAATTAAGACCAAGCAAAGAAACTTGGCTGTAAAAGAAAGAAGAGAAATAAGAGTGCAACTGGAAGTAGAAACCAGGATGAAGAAAGGCTTTTTAAATAAAACAAAGTCAAGTATTGTTATAAGTGATGAGGAAAGAACCCAAGAGAGGAAGATATTGAAAACACTGAAGGCAGAGGTATGGCTATGAAAAGTCTGGTCTTGCAGGACATAGGAAGACATGAGTGCTAAGGCACAAGTGGAAGTATTAGCCTGAAACAAAAGGAATTTCCTTTATTGAGGCAAGTGGAAAGGAATAAGAATAAGTATGGGTAACTGTAGGTAGAAGGATAAAAAAACCTCAGTTTTCTTTTTCTTTTTTTTTTTTTTAAAGATTTTATTTATTTATTTATTTGACAGAGAGAGAGAGAGAGAGAGAGATCACAAGTAGGCAGAGAGGCAGGCAGAGATAGAGAGGGGGAAGCAGGCTCCATGCTGAGCAGAGAGCCCGATGCGGGGCTCTATCCCAAGACCCTGAGATCATGACCCCAGTCAAAGGCAGAGGCTTAGCCCACTGAGCCACTCAGGCGCCCCCCTCAGTTTTCTTTTTAAATAGGAATAAAGGTCATCTGCTGAATTAAGTCAGTAGTAAAAGAGAAAAACTGAGGAGAGGATAGAGACATAGAACCATCAATTACTTAATTTTGGTGAGGGGGGGTTATTGTGTATGTGTGTGTTTTGCTTTTCTAAAAAAAGATTTTATCTATTTATTTGTCACAGAGAGAGAGCACAAGCAGGCAGAGTGGCAGGCAGAGGCAGAGAGAGAAGCAGGCTCCCTGCTGGACAAGGAGCCCAATGTGAGACTCAATCCCAGGACCCTGGGATCATGACCTGAGCCAAAGGCAGAAGCTCAACCCACTAAACCACCCAGGTGTCCCTATTTTTTTTTCTTAATGAGATTATCCAAATGTTCTGAATACGATAAATATATATTCTCAAATTGCTGGCAGTACTGGAAAAGTGTTTATGGAAGTCTAGTTGACCTAAAAAATATTCATATATTTGAATATACTGACTGCATTTCTAATAAAATAATAAAATAATTCAAAATATAGACAGTTTATGTACCAAAGTGTTCACTGCAAAATTACTCATTATGGGGAAAAAACTGGAAACAACCTAGTTGTCCAGTGATAGAGCTGTGGCTGTATAAGAAAACAAATTACTTATAATTACCTAATTATAAATAAATCATATTAATTAATTAATTAATTATGACATGTCCAAGCAATGCAAATCTATGTAGACATTTAATTAATGCTTATCAAGAATTTTTAATTCCATGGAGAATTTCTTTTTATGAAAAATAAATCCAATGACTTTATTATGTTAAATATGTCATAGACTAAATATAAAAAGAAAATGAATAAAATGATAGCAATATACAGAATTATTCTTACATATTTGTAAATATTTTTCAGTATTTTCCAAGTTTTCTACAAAGATATTCATTACTTTCATAATCAGAAAGTACATATCAAATATTTTTTAAAAATCTTTGGTAAATTGCTAAGACTAGTATTGGAGAGAAGGAAAAAGGAATAGTTTCTACGTGAAAATAAAAAAAGGCAAAGTGGGTAAAATAAAGTACAGACTCCTGGAACTCAATTAATTAATAACATTGGACATTTTCTGAGTCAGCATTGCAAAAGGACAAAAAAAGATTGCAGAATTGGGCCTCAGATATGTTGAGCATTTAAAAATTACATGATTTAACATAAAAGATATGCATTTCTGGTTCATCTTGAAAAAGAGTAAAATGTTCAATGTTAAAAAGTTCAGCGGACACTGAGACTCCATTTTAATACAATAATAGGCCCCTGGACATGTGGTATGGCTCCCCTCCTCAGGTGAATTATGTGACTGCAATTATCCATAATCTTCACCACCATATTCCCTTGTTTTCCTGACAATGAGATTAAGTGGCAGTTGCCTTTTGTTCATCACCCTTGCG
>NW_019154115.1:7430117-7561244 GCF_002288905.1 Enhydra lutris kenyoni | reverse complement strand
TATATATATATATATATATATATATATATATATATATATATATATATATATTATAGCAAGTTAAGTGTTTACAGCAAATAAATGCTTTTCTGTCACCATGTCTAGTGAAACTGGAGTCAAATACATGCACTATCTGTGGAACATTGTGCTAGTTGATGAAGGGGACAATTTAATATTAGAATTCAGTCTTTACTTTCAGGGGATTAGCCACACATAAATAAAATAGGATAAGGATATATTATACCAATCTCATGACAAGATGAAATATAAGGTAAACACAGAAGAAAAGAAAGAGCTTTCTATAGGCTGGAGTAATGCCTGGCTGAAGAAAGGGAATTGAACCATGTGGAATTGGGTGAGAATCCCTATTGGGAGAGGAATAGCAAAGTTGAGATCCTGGAAAGAGACTTTCTCAGGCACAGAGGTGTTAGTGTTATGGCCAGGGTTCATTTTGGGAAAGAGTGACTAAAAAGTTCATATAAGAAAAGCGGGCTAAGAAAATTAGTATCTTGAAATTCAGGAAGAGGAATTTGGAACTTTATTCTTTGAGGAAACTATTCGTGCTCTTGAACACAAGAAGTCAATGTTCCAAGAAGTTTAATTTGGGAAGGAAGTTGATTTGAAGGAAGAGATTTGAGACAAACAGGACAACTAAGTATTTGTAACAATCCATATTTATTCACAGTCAATAAGTTCTTATAGAACACTTATTCTGAGAGGATCTCCATTAGGCACTGGGGATACACAATAATCAAATTCCTTGACTTCAAATATATATTCCAGTGGACATACACAGATAGTGAACATGTGTATTAAGTAGGTACAGCAGTACAACAGAACAGAGTGATTTGTGAGCACAGGATCCTACTGGAGTTAATGTGATCAGAGGACACTTCTCTGAGAAGTGGCATAGACTTGAGTCTTCAGTGATGACTATGAGACCAAACATGAGAAGAATATAATTGTCAGAGGAAATAAGAAGCACAAAGAGGAAATGAGCATTGTGTATTTAAGGTACCAAAAAAACCAAAAACAAACAAGTTTGCAGAAATGTAGTCAGTAATTACATTAGGATAGGAGATGTGGTCAGAGGAACCAGATTATGTAGGGACTTCCTAGCCATGGTAAGGACCTGGACGTTCTTCTCATTGACCTATGAAGCCACCGAAGAGCTTTAAGGAGCAAGATTACTCTTTGGAAAGACTACTTTGGTTATATGAAGAATGGACCATGAGAGAACAATAATGGACCCAGGAGACCCTAAGAAGGGCAATAGGCAACCATCCAGAAAAGAAGTAAAAGTGGCTTAGATTGGGGTTTATCAGGCCAGATGGTTTGTCAGGTTGTCAGGTTTCAATATATTTTGGAAGAAGTACTCGTGGGACTTATTAATAAATTGGAGGTACAACATAAAAAGAAAGGGAAATTTAAAGTTTGACTGGTTGGGGTTCCTGAGCAACTGAGTTTGGCCATTCCTAAAATAATGAAAACAAAGGAATACAGTGGTGGGGCAGCACATAGAAATTAAGATTTCTATTTAGAAAATCTTGAGCTTGACATGTCCATTATATATCCAAAGAGAGGTGTGTGTACAAAAGCACTTTGATATATAAGTCTGGAGATCAGCAGATGTGCACAGCAGGAGATGTGCTCTTAGAAGTAATCAGGTGGTATTTAAAGTCATGGTTCAGGACAAGATCACCAGATCAAAGAAAAGCCAAAAATTAAGTCCTGAGATAATTCAACAATTTTTTAAAAGATATATGTATGTGTTTGAGAGAGAGGGAGAGACAGAGAGCCTATGAGTGGGTGGAGGGGCAGAGGAATAGAATCTTACAGCAGACTCCCCACTGAGGGTGGAACCTGACTCAATCTCATGAGTTCATGACCTGAGAGGAAACTAAGAGTAGGATGTTCAACCAACTGAGCCACCCAGGTGCCCCAAGATAACTCAACATTTTACATTTGGGAGAGTGGTGGATTAAAACTCTTATGAGTTTGCTTAAATCAGAGCCTTTTAAGAATATCCTGGAAAACAACTCTCTGGAGAGTCTCACCTAACCGCTGATCTAAAGATCAACAATACTCTCTAACAACTCATCATTGACCTACAAACAAATGCTACTATGTTCTCTTAAAACACACCAATTACCTACTTTTTAAGATCCATAAACTTTAAAATGGCCCAGTCAACAATCTGCTCGCTCAATAAGCTGATGCCTTTTGATTCCTTTGCTCATTTATTATTTTTGTAATTTTGATTACATTACATTTTGATGCCTTTGCTCATTTACTAAGGAATCAGAAGAAGCCACAGTGACTTTCCTTTTTAGGCTGCCATGGAGCAAGCTAGTTAGGAAAAAAAAAATTTGACTTTTTAAAAGAATACATATAGCTGTCAGGGGGAAAAAATATACATCTGTGTGTATAGGTATTTGTGTCTATAGACAAGAATTTAAATAGACTTTTAGAATCAGTTAGGTCAAGAAAATCTTCATTTAATAACCTTATTAAAATCATTTTATCAGGACCATGTTTAAAAGATAAATGTGACTAGTTTAAAAATAACAATGTAATTCCAACTTTAATATTAATTTTCTCTTTTTATCTTTTTCAAAAGTCATTTACTTGAGAGAGAGAGCACCGAAGGAGAGGGAGAAGCAGGCTCCCTGCTCAGGAGCCAGAGCCTGATGCCCAAGACCCCAGGACCCTGGCACCCAAGATCCCAGGACCCTGGGATCATGACTCAAGCAGAAGGCAGACACCCAACCAACTGAGCCACCCAGGTGCCCTCCAACTTTAATATTCTAGATGATGATAATGGTGGTGGTGGTGGTGGTGGTGATCATCTTTGTGTAAGAGCAAAATAGGCTATATTTTTAGTACTCTTACCAGCAGCAGGAGAAAGTGATCTAGAAGTTCTTACATTGAACTGACTCGCAAGAATCCTACAGCTGAAAGAATTAGCCCAATAAGAAAATACTTGTATAGAATGGGAGGTTTTACCCTTAGATACCAATGCTCATCAAGGTTTTCACCATAAGCAACTGAAGGACATAAAATACCCAGCTAGAAATACAGTGATTGAGACCCACAGTTTTTTTAAAATGTAGCATTAATTCCTTGAAATTTTAGTAAGAGTTAGCCACAAAATGAAGATAGGGCATTCAGAGAGAAAATAAAATTGGAAAGTGGTAAGGTAAAGTTAAGTGGACTTTTTTATTATAGTAAATATCAGAATCTTTAATATGCTAATATTCTTTGTGATTTTCCAAGAAAGGGATCTATGTATAGAGCCCTTTAAGAGGTAGCTTCTAGTGTAGGCTATTCCAGAATAGTGGCAATAATAGCATTATATGAGGGACAAGTCTGAAGAGATGATGCTACAAGAGTTTGATGACATGAAGTGTAGATTCAATTGAATTGTAATGTGTTGCTTTTTAAATTTGTATACTGAATTATCCTTGCTATCCAAGGACTTGAGCACCCACAGCATCAAGTAGTATAATGAGGAATTACTTAGCTGGTTATCAGGAACTTGGATTTTAATACCTCCTTCAATCATTTTTTAAAAATTTATTTATTTGACAGAGGGAGAGATCACAAGTAGGCAGAGAGGCAGGCGGGGTGCGGGGGGAGCAGGCTTCCCACTGGCAGAGAGCCTGATGTGGGGCTTGATCCCAGGACCCTGAGATCATGACCTGAGCCTAAGGCAGAGGCTCATCCCACTGAGCCACCCAGGCGCCCCTAGTCATCTTCTTGATCTAGTCACTGAACCTCTCTGAGGTCTCACTAATTCATTCATTTATTCAGTGAACACTGAATATCTCTGCTGTATGAAACATGGTTCTAGGTGCTAGGGATACAGCAATGAACAAGAAAGATCTAGTCCTTAACCTCATGGAATTTACATTCTAGTATAGAAGACAGGCAGTGAATAAATAAATACATAATTTTGGCTGATTTTAGATAACATGAAGAACAAATTTGGATAAGATATTACAAAGTGATGGAGGAGAGTAAGACTTAGTTACTTTCTCTACAAAAGGAGGAAGCTGGATTTCACCAGTAATTTTCATAGTTTTTAAGTAGTTACATGTGAAAAACACCCAAACAAATGAACTATTTGTTTCTCCCAAATGAAATTTCTTTTTCTCATTATCAAGAAGGCAGGAGGTAGCAATTTAGGAATGGTGGAGTAGTTTAAGGATGCCGCTAGGGTTCTGGGTACTTTCAGTTTTCTACTCACTGTCCTTAGGGTGTAGTTTTTATGCTCATGGCCACTCATGCAAAGGAGTTGTCTCACATTCATATTCCAGGCACAGCAAAGAAAGAAGAAGGAATACAGAATAGTATCTGCATTAGGAAAGTGACTTCCCTAGAAATTCCCAGCAGAAACCCCTTGCATCTTTAGCAAGGCTGGGAAACATGAATATTTTTCAGCTGATTGTCTCTGCTGAAAAATATTCAGTTGTCCTGACTTGGTTCATTTAAGGAAGGACTGAGTAGAAATTGACTAAGCAATTAGGATACCGTAATACTTAGAGGACAAATGTATGTCTACTTCAGCATTCAAACTCCTATAATAATAATAATAATAGGAATATTGCAATAATAATATTCATACTGGTATCCAGCATTAAGAGTAAAATGCTGATTCATATAAAAGTATTTATAAGTGATACCTTTGAAAAACAATCCATGAAATATCAGAGTAAAATGCTGATTCATATAAAAGTATTTATAAGTGATACCTTTGAAAAACAATCCATGAAATATCAGAGAAACCTACTAAACCAAACCAGAAGAGCAAAGTAGCAGCCAACTTAAGAGTAAGTGTTAAAACTACAATGAAAGATTAAAACACAATTCACTGGTAGATCTAGACTCCCTTAATTAGGTTTAGCACATATGGGTTCTAGCAGTATATTTCTCACTTTTGTCACAAGTAAGTTAAAAATCAAACATGAAATGAAACAATGATAATATGCCCTTCAATCTATAACTTTATAAGATGCTCCAATATATTCCTATAGATTAATGGGGTATTGTTCTTGGAACTCCACATAAGTATATTACATTGACAGCTCAAATTAACTTGATGGGCGCTAATGTGACATTAACATGTGACACGTGAATTAACACATTTAGGTTCGTGTGGTTATTTTATTACTTATTCTCCTTTTAATTTGTTTCAGATGTGTTTTTAAGTAAATACCAAATATTTGCAAAAGATGTCTGCAAGAACCTCTGAGAAATGTTAAAAGTTGAAAACACAAGTAAATGGCTTCAATCTCACTGTCAGACATTCTGTCTTTGCATCTTACAAGAAGCCTATCTTTGTTAAAGACATTAAGATTAAACAATGGATTAACATAGTTTTAGTTTATGCTTTCACTGCTCGTCAAAGAACAGTGATTTCTCAAATCTCTTAGGATTTTGGAGTAACATTATAAAAGTAGTGAAAATATTAATGGCATAATGAATGCAGAGATGGGTAAATCCTTCTCATTGGTAACTCCTAAGAAACTCCTGAAAAAACACAAAGAGCAGTATTCGTTCTTCAGCTGTTTGTACACATTCTAATCTCACAGACAGCTGGAGAATTCAAAACTCATCTACTAGGGATTATAGGTATTACTAGTTAGATACTCCGTTTACTTAGGCTGTGATATATTTTGATTATGTTTACAGAAGCATTCTAAAATACATTTTGCAGAAAATGTTTTTATTTTGTCAATTTATGAATACTCCATTACTTCATCTAAGACTTAAATGGTATCATATAAAGCCTAAATCTTCTACAACTTATATTTCAAAAGACAAAGATGATTACCTGTTGATTTGATAATTTAATTTCTAAGAAAATACCTTAAAGAAATAATCCTAATAACAGAATAAAGCTTTGGGGTGCCTGGGTGGCTCAGATGGTTAAGCATCCAACTCTTGGTTTTAGCTCAGGTCATGATTTCAAGGTCTTAAGAATGAGCCCTGTGACAGCCCACGCTGGGTGTGGAGCCTGCTTAAGATTCTCTCTCTTCTCTCGCCCCCCCATCTTCTCTCTCTTAAAGAAGAGAGAGAGAAAGAGAAAAGGAAAAAAAATTATTCATGAAAAGTTTCACTGGATAATTATATATATTTAATTTGGACACTTTATCATTGTTAATATAATGCTATGCAGAAAGGAATGAAAAACATATTAAAGAGGAAAGAATTATAAGGATGTAGATAGTATTGGGCATTTTTTTATGTAGCTAAGTTTTAAATAAACTTTATTTTTTAGAACAGTTTTCGAATTTAGAAAATTGAGAAGATAGTACCGAGTTCCCAAATTGCAAATTGTCTCACGTTTTTCTCATGATTGGACTAGAGTTATGGGTTTAGGGAGGCAAATCTGAGGTACAGTGTCATTTTCATCACATCATAGCAACGGTACATACTATCAACCTGATTTATCACTGGTGATGTTGACCTTGATCATCAGGTTCAAATTGTGTTTATTAGTTTTCTCTACTGTAAGGTCACTCCCCTTCACTTTTTAAGATACTGTATTCTTGGAGAGAATGTGACTACTATGCACAGCGTACTTAAGAAATAGAGAATTACACTGTCTCTCCTTTAGAATGGAGTATCTTCATAAATTATTTATAAAATTTCTGTATGAGAGACTTGCCTTTTCCTCCCACTTATTAACTTATTTAATATTTACTTATATCAGTATAAACTCATAGATACTTGCTTTATACTTCAGATTATAATCAAGTGTTACTTTACTTTGTTGTCAATGTTTTCTAGCTCTGGTAATTAGGAGCTCTTTCAGTTGGCTACTGTGCCCCTTTACTGTGCCCTTATCAATGTGGGTTTGGGTTTGTTATTTTCTGTTTATCTGTGTGTTTTGAGCACTCCCTAACTTTCTGGAACTACAAAGATGAGCTCCAAGCTCATCTTGAATATGTGTTTCCCCTAGAAATAGCTAATTCCTAAGGAGTTTTAGTATTAGAAAATATCAAGTATTTCTACCTGAATAGTATTAGAAATCAAGATTGGGTGTTAGATATACTAATTAGTACTAGGGTATCTTTTCTGTTTTTAGACTCTGCTGACAGAGCAAGGAGATAAATAAATATATATATATACATATGTATGTGTATGTGTGTATATATATACATATATACACATCTGTGTGTGTATATATACACACACAAATCTAGAAATACTTCCATACATTACCATCTAAACACAAATTCTTACTAATATCTCCAACTCTTATCCATTACCATATAGATCCTTTTCTCCTTAATTATCTATAAATTGGAAACCCAACAATGAGAAATTTTCCTCCCCCCACCCATTATGCATTCACATTATCATTCAATTCCAGTTTACAGGGAGAACAGAATCATATTTGTTAACCTGCATTAGATGGGAAAAACCTCTATCAATGAGACTACAGTTATTCTGTTTTTCCCTGTGCCTTTGGTGTTAGACTTCACTAATTTCCAAATTTACTTGTATCAGCACCTTTCCCCCATCCCCATCAAAGATACTGTTTCATACATTTATGGTAAATTTCTATTCTTTTCTCACTGTCCACATTGCTTCCTGAAATCTCATAAACTTCTAAATTATTTTTTAATAAAAAATTTTAATTTTAATTTAATTTTAATAAAATTTATATATATATATTTATTATTTATATATATATTTATTATTATTATATTATATTTATATATATATATAATAAAATTTAATTTTAATAAAAATAATTTACCTATACATTAAGGTGCACTTTTTGTGTTATAAAGATCTATGGGTTTTGACAGATGCATAATCTCCTGACTCCACTATTACAGCATCACACATGAATAGTTTTATGGTTTTAAAAAAATCTTACTTCAGTTACTCATCCCTCTCTCTCTCTCTCTCTTTTTCTGAACTCTTGGTAGCCACCGATCTTTTTCCTTTTCAGAATGTCATATAATTGGAATCTTATAGTATATAGCCTTTTAAAATTAGCATATTTCAGTTAGAATTGCATTCAAGGTTTATACACATCTTTCCATAGCTTGATAGGTTACCAATTTTTATTGCTAAATAATATTTTATTGTATGGATATAGCAGAATTTCTTTATATATTCACTTAATTGAAGGATATCTTTATTATTTCCAATTTTGGGTGATTATTAATAAAGCTGCCATAAACATTTGCCTGTAGGTTTTTGTGTGGATATAAGTTTTCAACTCAGTTGCATAAGTACCTAGGTACTAATTACTGGGTCATATGGCATGACTATGTTTAGCTTTGTAAGAAACTGCCTGTCTTCTAAAGAAGTTATACTATTTTTGCATTTCTACTGGCAATGGATGAGAGTACCTATTTGTCTCCATCCTTGCTAGCACAAGTTTTGGGAATTTAGCCATTCTATTGGTGATCAGTGATATTTCAGGGTTTTTTTTTTTTTTTCTTTTCTGAATATCTTTTTTTAAATAATTTTATTTTTCTTTAGTGTTCCAAGATTCATTGCTTATGGAGCACACCCAGTGCTCCATGCAATACATACCCTCCTTAATATCCAACAACAGGTTCACCGAACCCTTTACCCCTCTCCCCTCCAAAACCCTCGGTTTGTTTCTCAGAGTCCACAGTCTCTCATGGTTCCTCTTCCCCTTTGATTTTCTCCAACTCACTTCTCCTCTCCTTCTCCCCATGTCCTCCATGTTATTCCTTATGCTCCACAAATAAGTGAAACTGTATGATAATTGATTCTCTCTGCTTGATCTATTTCACTCAGCACAATCTCCTCCAGTCCCATCCATGTTGATACAAAAGTTGGGTATTCATCCTTTCTGATGGAGGCATAGTACTCCATGGCATATATGGACCATATCTTCTTTATCCATCCATTTGTTCAAGGGCATCTTGGCTCTTTCCACAGTTTGGCGACTGTGGCCATTGTTGCTATGAACATTGGGGTACAGATGGCCCTTCTTTTCACTACATCTGTATCTTTGGGGTAAATACCAAGTAGTGCAATTGCAGGGTCATAGGGTAGCTCTACTTTTTATTTCCTTTTTTTTTTTCTTGCATAACTGAAACTTTTTCTTTTATCATTTTTAAATTTTTTTTCAGTGTTCCAAAATTCATTGTTTATGCACCACACCTAGTGCTCCATGCAATATGTGCCCTCCATGATATCTCATTGTTTTAATTTACATTCCTAAATGACAATTGATGTTGATAGGTTTTTTTATATGCTTATTTCCTATCAGTGTCTCTTCCTTGGTGATGTGCCTATTGAGATTATTTTAGATCTTTCTTTAAGCATGTGGGTTTTTTAAATTATTATTTTGAGTTTTAGAAATTTTTTGTATATTTTGGGTACAACTTCTTCATAAGATATATGTATTACCCATATTTTATCCTAGTCTGTATTATTTCAGTTTGTTAATAGTGGTTTTCCAGAGAGCAGAAGCTTTAAATTTTAATAATGTCCAACTTATTAATATTTTTCTTTGATGGATTGTGCTTTTGGTGTTTTATCTAAAAACTCATCACCAAACTCAAGGTCACCTAAATTTTCTCGTATATTTTCTTTTATTGCTCTTTGTGTCTATTATTTTCCCAATACTACACTGTCTTGATTACTGCAGCTCTATAGTAAGTCTTGAAGTCAGGTAATTAATTGGTCAGTCTTCCCACTTCATTCTTCCTCAATCATCTGTTGGGTATTTAGGGTCTTTTGCCTTTTCCTAAAAACTTTAATATCAGTTTGTCAATAGCCACAAAATAGCTTGTTGGGATTTTGATTGGGATTGTGCTAAATCTATAGATCAAGTTGGAAATAACGGACACCTGGACAAGATCGAGTCTTCCAATACCTGAAAGTGAAAAATCTATCCATTTACTTGGATCTTCTTTGATTTCTTTCATCAGAATTTTGAGTTTTTTCCACATAGGGATCCTTTTACATGTTTTATTAGATTTATAGTTAAGTATGTCCATTTTTTGGTGCCAATATAAATGGAATATTTTTAACTTGCAATTATTCATTTGTCATATGGAAAAGCAGTTGGCTTTTGTATGTCAACCTTATTTCCTGTGATATTGTGATACTTGCTATTTAGTTCAAGAACGCTTTGTTTTTGTTAGCTGTGTGACGTTCTTCACAGACAATCTTGTCTTCTGTAAACAAAAACAGTTTTATTTCTTCTTCCTCAATCTGTATATTTTATGACATTATGATTTATATATTTTGGTCTTTGTCCACTTTTCCTGGCTCACAGCTTCCAAAACCTTTGGAGTTTCCTACGCTGTAAGAGCAATGGGAGTATCATTTGTTATATTTGGTCTCTTGTCCTCAGTTCTTGGATATTCTGTTCTGGGCTTTTCTTTTCTCTTTACATTTTAGTTCTGTAGCTTTCTATTCACACACCTTCAAGCTCACTGATTTTTTCCTTGACCTCGCCCAGTCTACTGATAAGCTCATCAAAGACATTCTGAATTTCCTTTACAGCTTCTAATTTCTACCATTTCCTTTCAGTTCTTTCTTAGAGTTCCCCTTTCTCTGCTTATGGTACCTATCTGTTCTTCCGTATTGTTTATTTTTTCCATTAGAAGCTTTGACATATTAATCATAGTTATTTCAAATTCCCTATTTAATAATTCCAAATTCTGTGTTATATCAGAGTTTGGTTTTGATACTTACTTTGTCTCTCCAGTCTGTGAGGTTTCTTGACTTTTAGCATGCCTTGAAGTTTTTTGTTGACTATCAGACAAAATGCATTGGGTAATAGAATATAATATAAATGTGCCTTTATCATGACTGCTGTGTACTAAATTGTGACCCCTGAAATTTAGATGTTGAAACTCTAATCTCCAATCTGGTTGTAGTTGGGAATAGGGGCTTTCAGAAGGTAATTAATGTTAAATGAGGTCACAGGGTAAGGTCTTAATCTGATAGGAACGAGGATTGGTGTCCTTGAAAAATGAGATCTTTCTCTATCTCTTTCTCTCTCTTTTCCTCTCTGTCTCTCTTTTACCCTCCTTCTCTCTCTTTCTTTCCCCCTACTCGCACCTCTATGCACACACAGAGAAAGGCCATATGAGAGTACCCAATAAGGCCCTCTACAGGCCAAGAAAAGAACTCTTACCAGAAACAAACCATGGACCATGCAGGCACTCGAATCTTAACTTCCCAGCCTCCAAAACTGTGAGTAAATTTAAGCTATTCAGTCTAAGGTATTCTGTGTTGGTAGCCCAAGAAGACTAAGACTGTGATGTTTCATGTTAAATCGGATAGGAGTTGGTTTGTGTTTAATGTTGCTATAGATCCCAGAGGTCTCTGTTTCCTCCAGTGATTTTTTTTTGTCTCTTCTGTTAATTTTGTTTCCCTAAGAACTCCTTCTTCAACAGCATCTAAATCTTGCAGCTGTCAGCTGTAATTCACTGCTATTATATAGGAGCCCAGTTGATGCAGTGATAAGGTGTTGGGGAGGAAAGGTTTTCTGTAATCTTATGATTCAGTCTCAGATTTTAATGGCCCTGTGTCCTTGGTCTGTGACCTTTACAAGTGTTTCTTACCTCTGGGCATATTTCAAAATGGTTACTTTTTTCCTCACTCTGCCAGAAACAAGAAAGGATTTTTCTTGGATCTTCACCAGGAAAAACTGGCAAGATACAAGTTTATGGTTCTAGTGGCTTCAGTTCCAGGTAAGCTGGTTGCTTCTGTGATTTTTGGTTTTCAGCTGTACCTACAGATTTTAGAGTGTGGTTTAAACTAAATTATCTGATGGAGCCAAGAATAGTCATTTATTTTCACTGTGTTCCACTTTTTTTCTTGTGAGCAAGGAGTGATGACTTCCAACCTTCTTATATGTCAAAGTTAAAACCAGAAATTGATTATTCACTTATGATAGAGGGCATTGTACCCTCTGAGTTTTATCAAATTTCATTACTTTTTCCAACACAATTCCTAAATGGGGTTTTTAAGCCTTACCTGGGATACACTTAAATTAATATGCCAACTTTTTTGTTGTTCATGTAATTTTAAAATCTTGGCATGTATGGATACACTTAAATAAGATTAATGCTTATATTTTCACTTTTCTCAAAAATCATTAGATCCTTACAGTTTCTTAAAGCCTACAAAATACCAACTTTTCTAAAAATAAAAAGAATAGAATTAGATGTCTTTACTGACAAATTTTATTTATATGTTCAAAATTTGTTTACCAAGTATTTCAGTCACTGGTGATATTCCTAATTTAGGCATAGAAATCCTGCTCAGCCTAATAGAAATTATTTTTTAAAAAAACAAACAAACAAAAAACTTTTAGGCTATAAATGAAGGTTTTTAATTAAAAACATGAATTTGTTTACCTTAATTGGAAGATATATTAATAACTAAAATATAGTTATTATGAACAAATTTTTGGTCAATACTATAAAGACTTTTTAAGCATTGCATTTCTGCATATTACTCACATTGTCCTTGGGGAACACTAACTTCATAAATTAAAAAACCTAATGTTCCAGATGAAGTACTGCAAGCATAGGCAAAAATAAACATATAGTCTTACATTGGCCATCAGAGAAGTCAAGATGATGTTTTCTCTATAGCTCCTTTTAAAAAACAAAATTACTTATTGCTATGAAAAGTTATCTCAAAAAACTTAGAAAAATTTTCACAAATTTTTGTAAGTGGTGTTATAATTTATGATCAAAAGAAAGGTCTTACCATTCAGGCAATTTGCCAATACTATCATGTTTATGAATGAATTACAAAAATCAAAGCTTGTAGCTATGTACTTATCTAACAATATATCTTATATGCTCTCCACTAAATTTAAATTAGGCAGATGACATCCTGGAGACAACTGTAAATAAATCCATCCTTATAAATCTCTGATTTGATCATGGACAACTATGCCAAATCATTTCTTAGAATTAGAAAAGCCCTCCTACATTGATCAAGTCTCAAAACACCATGCTTGTCCATAATTTGAATAATTAAGATACTTAACACTATCCCAAATCATATTTATCTCCAAAATATGCCATGGAAATTCTCCCAAGCCCACATTACCAAATGGAAAAAAGAAAAGCAAAAAAGATACTTGAAAGAGAAAAGGAAATCGTGTATGGGTGAATGCTATGAGATACAACTCAAGCAAAAGAAGAATGGCAATCCCATGTTCTAAATCTTACCATAATAACTACCAACTGTGAGCTAACTTCAGTTCAATTTAACTCAATAAATATTTGTTGAGCATTAAGGGCTTAGCACTTGTTTGGATTTTTGCTCTAAATGCAAGAGTGCCTGACCTGTTCAAATGACAGCAAGGTTAAGTGTCTGAGTCAGAGAGGTGATGGGACAGGACTAGGGGTGGTATTAGGGGAAGGAGGCAGATCAGGTAGAGCCTTGTAGATCATCACAAGGACTCTGGCTTTCTCTCTGAGTGAAATGGAGAGCCATAGTAAGGTTTTGAGCAGATGAGTAAGATGATCTGACTCATGTTTTGAAAGTGTTACTTTAGCTGGTTTTGAGAATAGAAAATGAAAGAAAAAGAACAGAAGAAAGGAGTGGTTTTTGGAGGTCTGTGTAGTAGTTCAGATAAGAAATAATGGTGTCTGAGTCACGATGGGAGAAGTGAAAGGGAAGGTAAACTCAAAAGGTAATTTCTAATTAATTGAATGTGGCATATGAAAACAAGGGGACCTAGTAATGATCCTATGCTTTTGACCTGTTCAGTTGGAAGGATGAAGTTGCCATTAGTTGACATGAGGAAGGTTTTGGGGAAGAGATCACCAGTTCAGTTTTTGACATGTGAATCTTAAGATTGCTAACACAGATTGCATATTGAACTGAATAGGCACAAAAACTCAATATTCCTATAATTTTTCCCAAGTAAATCTCTACTGTAGGCAAAAAACAGAGGAAAAACCCATAACTGAATGACAACAAACCCATTCTTCCCAAATATCATTTCCTAAACAATAAAAATAATTCACATAAAATTTCATTCTATTCACATAAAATTCCAAATGCTTCAGAATTTCTGAGAATTATCTTAACCACTTTAAAGAGATCAAGCTTGTATGAAAAAAAATAAATAAAAAGCTAAAGGAAAAAAATGGAGAGTATTCAGAAAGAGTGGTTTGAACCCTCACAAATTAGATTCCATACTGTAAAAATCTCCTTGGAATCTGAAAAATTAATGATTTCTATCTGAGTGTCCAAAAGTTATACTAATGCCTGTGAAACATTTGAAAAATATTAATACTATAAACTGAAGTATATGAAATTGTCGATATTTTCAATTTTTGTCAAGTTTGAACTACAAAACAGCAATTTAATATGGTTCAATCTAACACATTATGAAGTTGAAAAGAAACAATCACACATTAGACAAAGGGCATGCTTTGGTCATTCTTTTCTGAACAATAAATATTAACTTTGCACTGCTCACACAATGCTACAAAACAGTAACTCAATAATTCATTTCATCTAATGTTTGTTGAATAGCCACTCTCAGCAGGATCCCTGATAGATGCTGCTGGGTAAATAAAGATGAGGGAATATAGAGCTTGACAAGCTTACAATATAATGAAGATGAATAAGATAACTACCAAAGTAATTGCACCAGAAGTTAGAATGTGTGGGATTCCAAAAAGGAAATTTCCAAATTTTCAAGTTCAAGAACGCTTTCATGCAAGAAGTGACATCTAGCTGGTGGGGCAAAGAAGTTGTAATAGTTCCAATGAGACATAAAGAAATCTGAGGGAAAGTAACAATTGTATTTAAGGGTCTTTTAGTAGAAAAAGAAAGCTCTTCTAAAAGAGGAGACCCTAGGATGTGCTTTGTCCTAAAGTGATCATAAAAAGAACTAAGAGGAATAATCTATCAGGGATGAGAAATATTTCCTTAGCTATGCTAAAGAATTCCCTGATGCTTTATTTATTTGTTTCACCTCATTCATTAATTATGCTATGGTTTTGCAATCACTGTGGGGACCTAAAAGACACGAGTCAACATTTCCACTCCAATTTCTTTTGGAACAAATACCAATTTGGGAAGATAAGCCTACATAATACACAAAAACACTAAATAAATTAATAAGTATCTCATTAAAACTTGGAGGATAAAATCCTAAATTGAGTTTCTTTGAGCAAGGAATGGTATATCACCCATTACTAATAATTTAAGATATATAAACTATTATCGACTTTCTCTTTATTTAATAGGCTGCCTTTATTTGAGTTATTTAAATGAACATAAAATATATTAATAAATACTTTCATAACTCATAAGTAACCTCAATTATCTAATCCCATTTTTTCCACTACTTATCAAGTTAAACAAAGAGTGGACACTTTTAAAGATTTTAATCCTCATGAGTAGGACATGGATACTCTTTTTTATTTATATATTTTTTTAAAGATTTTATTTATTTATTTGACAGACAGAGACCACAAGTAGGCAAAGAGGCAGGCAGAGAGAGAGGAAGGGAAGCAGGCTCCCTGCCGAGCAGAGAGCCCGATGCGGGACTTGATCCCAGGACCCTGAGATCACGACCCAAGCCGAAGGCAGCGGCTCAACCCACTGAGCCACCCAGGCACCTGGACATGGATACTCTTGAAAACAGTGTATAAGATACAGAACCCAGTAGATACATATATTATTTCTTCCTTTTGGAAGCCTTTTAAGTAACATGTCATATATATTTTTTCTTATCAAGATTCTTATAAATATAGAAAAAAGCTTATTTTTTAATCATTTTTAATTGAATATTGAGAAAAATACAGAAGTCTTTCAAGAGGAACTCCAGGTTTTTCTTTCTGTAAAACTTCTCCTTGGTGAGGTTGTATCCTTAGAATGGAAACAGCAACCATCATAGGCTTGCATGTGATTGACACTAGACAAATATTTGCTTAATTGAATATGGTCTGATAAAATCTGTAACAAGTATGGATAGGACCTGTCTTAGTTGGGGAGTCAGGGGAAATTCAGGGACTGAAACCCCTGTCTTTGGTAAGCCTCTAAGGCAGAGCCAGATAGAACTAGTGGGTGACTGAGAAACAAATAAGAGAACTGTAGAGAGAATGGCATTTCATGGAGAGAGGTGGAAAGGAGGCTCTCTGCTGATAGAACCTGAGAGAAATGGCAATATATCTCTGCCTCACAGTGTTGGACAGAGGAAGTCACCTGTGGCTGGCGAGGTCCATTGCTAAAATCTTATGCAGGATAAATTAAAAAATGCTCATTTAGATTCATTCATTTTAACAAGATTGACAAACATATTGAATTCTAAAATATTTCCCTATTAATCTCCTTGTTTTTTAGGAAAAAAGAAATTCAAGTTTAGAAAGGTGACCTGAATTATAAAAATAAAATAAAAATAAATAATCTATATTCAGCTTCACAGGAAGGAATGTGATAAAGATATAGTGAAAAGAAGGGCCACATGCATCCCATACCATATCCCATATGAACCATATGTTCATAGCAGCAATGTCCACAATAGCCAAACTGTGGAAGGAGATTAAATACCCTTCGACAGTTGAATGGATAAAGAAGATGTGGTCCATATATACAATGGAATATTACTCAGCCATCAGAAAGGATGAATACCCAACATTTACATCAAGATGGGTGGGACTGGAGGAGATTGTGCTAAGTGAAATAGGTCAAGCAGAGAAATAAAATTATCATATGGTTTCACTTATTTGTAGAACATAAGGAATGGCATGGAGGATATTAGGGGAAGGAAGGGGAAAATGAAGTGTGGGGGGCGGGGAGTCAGAGGGACAGATGAACCTTGAGAGACTATGGACTTCAGGAAACAAACTGAGGGTTTTAGAGGGGAGGGGAGGTTGGGGGATGGTTAGCCCGGTGATGGGTATTAAGGAAGACATGGATTGCATCGAGCACTGGGCATTATACATAAACATGAATCATGGAGCACTACATCAAAAACTAATGATAACTTATATAACATAATATTTTTTTTAAAAGAAGAGTCAGTGCATACTGGCCATGTGTGGGGCTAAGGTGTCCTTGAATTGGATAGAGCTAGCTGGAGGAGATAAAAGCATGAGAGATTAGGAGGGAGTGAGAAAGAGCATACAAGTGAGTGTACAATGGTTAGGAATGGATTCACTTTCTTTTCAATTTAGGTTTGCAGCTGTGAATTCAGAAAAAGAATTAGTCAGCTACTCAAGTCAATTGGATTTTTCTCCATTAGGGACTCAACACATAGATAAAACAAATATTACCTTGGTTTTCATCAAACCACCAGGTGGAAAGATGTGCTGGGTCTTTGCCAAGGCAGAAAAAATGTCACCCTCCCATAACTACCAGGGGCACACTGCAACAAGGAGTACTATTTGTCATCAAAAACTGTCTAGTCACTGAGTGGAGTAGGGAAAATGAAAACTATAGATTTATAATTTAGTCTCTGTGTAAGAATGTAAATCATCATTCTTTGATAAATGGAAATAAAAATTTCAAAGATTAGTGAAGATTCTTGATAGGATTTCTCAAGCCAGGGTCCCTATCTAACTCAGACAGGGTGAGAATAATGGTAGATAGGATGATGGGGGCCTGAGCCCCCAGGCTTCTGGAATATTAGATGTAGCCTCATAATATACATAAAGCCAGACTCACCTAGATTCAAATGCCAATAGTATCCATTTCTAATATTGTTATCTCAAGTCATTTAATATCTCTTTACAATGAGAACAAATTCCATATTTCATACACTTATGGTGGGGATCAACTGAGGTAATACATATGAAAATTTCTAACATATCTTTATGCACATAATAAGCACTCAATGAATATTTTCCCCTACTTTCCATTCCTGCAGTGACATATCCCACCAGGAAATACTGAATGTAAGGCTGTCACATGAGGGCCTTCTAAGTATCTTCAAATTCAAGTAGCTGCTGATGGAGTGCCTGGTTGGCTCAGTGGGTTAAGCCTCTGCCTAAATTAGCTCAGGTCATGATCTCGGGGTCCTGGTATTGAGCCCCGCATCGGGCTCTCTGCTCAGCAGGGAGCCTGCTTTCCCCTCTCGCTCTGCCTGCCTCTCTGCCTACTTGTGATCTCTCTCTCTGTCAAATAAATAAATAAAATCTTTAAAAAAAAATTCAAGTAGCTGCAACAAGGCAGGGCAAATCAGGTGAATACAACTTGCTAAGGCAACCGTTGATGTCCTTTGGCAGCTGCTGGAGTCAATCCTGCTACAGATCCTGTCTGACCACAATGCCTTCATGATAGTGACTGTGTAACAGTTAAAAAAAGAATTTGTGTGAGGTAGGAAAGCAGGTGGAAATGTTCAATAGTGTTACATTGAACACAGCAGGGCATTCTATGATCTTGCCATTTGGAAGGTCTCTTTTCAGCTGGTGTTTTAGTCAGGAAGTTACCATTTCAGTCCAAAAAATGACATTAAACTGTTCCCATTCCCACATCCAGAACATGTAACAAGGCAGAATATGGAAAACAGAGCTCTAAGATCAGAAACCTGGGAAGACCTGTCATCAGACAAGCCTGCACAGAGAAGGCCCCTGAGTTAGTACATAGTTAAAGATGTTTTACAGAGCAGATTAATGGGAGCTAGAGTCCCCCAAGCAGGGCAACTTACAACAATTTGTTACTCAAAATCTGAGCTTTAAGCATTCCAGACTGGAACTGAGGAGTGTCGAGCAAAGAGAATGGGATTTAGACATTCCTGGGTTTTAATCTCTGTCTGCAGTGACTGCTGGAAGATGATGGGGATGTGACTTGATTCATGAACTTTGATCCCTCCAACTATAAAGTGATAAAATACCCACCTTAAAGAGCTGTTGTATGGAGTCCATGAACTTGTTTTGTGAACTGCCAAGCACAATGCCTGGCAGAAAGTAGTACCTGAATAAGCTGGGTAGTACAGAGCAGCAGCAGCAGGGGCAGTAAAAGCTGACAGGTGGACAAGGTGTCCCTCACCAGATCTCCAGGAACTAAAACCTCTGGACAAGTAAGTCTAAGTCCCAACAACTTAGAGTATGCCAAAATCTTACCCAGTCAGTACAGCCAGAGGGCAGGACAGAAGCTAAGACAGCAGCCAGGTCAAGATCAGGGGCCAGCTGGAATGGACTGGAACAGAAGCAAATCAAGAGTGAAGTAAAAAAGATCCTGGGAAATTACTAAATGGAGAGTCAGTCTCCCTGGATCAAAATGCTAACAATAGCTGATCAGATGACCTTGACAGGTCCCTTCACTTCCCTGTGCCTCAGTTTCATATTTGAAAAATGACAGGACTATATAGTTGATATGGACAATCCCTTCCAGTCTGAAGCACTCTGTGCATCTCTTGTGTTAACCACTATAACAATGAGGATCTCAGCTGGTCTTGTGCATGCCTAGACTTGGCTGTGCACAGGACCTGCAGCATTTCCCCCAGACTTTGGCATCGAGGCAACTTGGAAAACTGAAAACAGTAGAGAGAAAATGAAAAAGCCTATATCCTCAGACGTTCCCTGGGACTTTTGCCCAGAATTATGAAAAAAAGATAAATACCAATACCCTGAAATATTTTATATGCTTATTCCAAACACTATAATGCTCTGTGGAAGTCTAAGGTTTTCAAAGTCAAAACAAAACCTATTTTGAAAGAAAAAAAAAAAACTTACTCTCAGGTTTATGTACTTCTGAAAAGTAAAATGAAGCTAGAAATTTTTCCTCTGGGATTTCACCAACAGCCAAAAACAAATATAACTTCTTTGACAAATAACAGTTCTGTATTATGACTTAAAAAAAAAGTCTTGTCATAGAAATCTAATCTTGGAGAGATATACTCTGTCTGCATGAAATAGCAATAATAGAACCAATATCTATCATTTCTGTCATTTATGTATTTAATTGCTTTACCAACAGCTCTATGAAAGGGCATGTGACAGAGTCGAACTGACATTTGGTTCTCTCTTTTTGGTTTAAGAAAATTAAACTTTTGAGTCTCATGGAAAAAAGACAGTTATCTTTTAAGAGTTTTGCTTGACTCCACCCAAAAAACTAAGAAATATGCTCTACTCGTCAGCCCTGTGTCAGACCAGACTATGACTGGTACTAAGGAGAAATATTTCAAAGCAAAAAGCAACAATATTTGATGTCAGAAGTGAAAAGAAACAAATTCCTCATTTTTGAGTCTCCCAAAGTTACAGCCTCCAACCCAGATCTACCACCATCTGCCTTGCCCTTTTCTAAGGCCAGCATTCACCTATAGTAAGATAATAAATTTACATCATTTTAAGTTTAAAAAAAAGTCAGTTGCTGGCTCTCCATTATATCTTTTCCTACAATGCAGGTTTTCTAAGATGCTAAAGACACACAGCTCTTCCCAGATTCTCTGGGTAATGGAAAAGGAGAATCAGAGCTGTTTACTGAAAAAAAAAAAAAAAAAAAAAAAAAAAAAAAAAAAAAAAAGAAAAAAGGTTATCAAAACTATTTAATGCTTAATAACCTTTGTAAATATAATACCAGCAATATGGCAGAGGAGTAGCAGACAGAGATGACATCAGGTCACAGGAGTTCAGCTAGATAGTTATCAAACCATTCTGAACACCTACAAACCCAACAAAAGATTGAAGAGAAGAGGAGCAGCAATTCTAGAAACAGAAAATCAACCACTTTCTGAAAGGTAGGACGTGCCGAGAAGTGAATCTGAAGGTGGGTGGCTCAGTTGGTTAAGCATCTGACTCTTGATTGAAGGTAGACCTCAGTGGGAGGGGCCGGCTCCTGGCAAGTGGTGGAGCAATGGAGCACAAAATTCAAACTTTTAAAAGTCTGCTCCACTGAGGGACATCACTCCAAAGGCTAAGAGGGGGTGGAGCCCTCACGAGGACAGTGTGATCTAAGGTCCCACAGGGTCGCAGAAGGATTGGGGGTGTCTGAGTGTAGCAGAGCTCACAGGTATTAGAGCAGGGAAGCTTGCTACAGAGACAAAACTGAGGAGTGAGCTCTCAGCTTGGGGTTACCTTAAACTGTGATCCATGGCACAGTCCAGCCACTGCTCTTTGAGCACAGACCCCACAAGTGGCAGATCCAGGAGACCTACCTTCATCCGCAAAAAGAGCAGAGTGGCAGGAATCTGCCATGTTTGGAGACTCCAAATGGGGCTGTGTGCCAGATACAGGAATGCTCAGTCACAGGCCCGGTGAGCTCTGAGCGCAGCCAGAGACCATGGAGACAGGAGTGATTGAGCACTTTTCTCCCAGGGTGCACTGAGGAGCAGGGCCCTGTGCTCTCGGCACCTCTGGGCCGGAGATTGGGAGGCCGCCATTTTCATTCCCATCCTCCAGAACTCTACGGAAAGTGTTCAGGGAACAAAAGCTCCCAAGAGCAAACCCGAGCAGATTACTTAGCCTGGCCCCTGGCAAGGGTGATGCAATTCCACCTCAGGCAAAGACATTTGAGAATCATGGCAATGGTCCCCTCCCCCAGAATATCAGCAAGAACACTCAGCCAAGACCAAGCTCACTGATCAAGGAGAACAGTGGAATTTCAGAGGAGGGGAAAATAAGCATGGAATTCATGGCTTTCTCCTCGTGATTCTTTAGTCTTGCAAAGTTAACTTTTTTTAATTTTATTTTTTTCTTATTCTAATTTTTTTTAACTTTTCCTCTTTCCTCTTTTAATGTTTTTAACTAGTTTATCATAAAATACCTTTCTAAAAAAATCTTCTTAAACCTTCATTATTATAGTCATATTTTATCCCTCATTGTATCTAACTTTATTTTTTGTATACATATAGTGTTTTTTCTTTTAAAAAATTTTTGGGGTACAATTTCTTCTAATGGATCAAAATATACCTAAATCTAGCACAGGGTTTTGGTCTAGTTTCCAGCCTGAGCAAATTCTCTCCACTTTCTTTTTCTTTTTTTTTTTTTTTCCAACCAACTTATCAATTCTTTTTTTAGAAATTTTTTTTTAAATTTTCATCTTTACAGTCATATTCCATCCCTTCATCTTGTTTACCCTTATTTTTGTGTGGTATGTATATATGTATGTATGTATATATATGTGTGTGTGTGTGTGTGTGTGTGTGTGTGTGTGTATGTATATATGTTTTTCTTTCTTTAAAATTGTGGGAGGTAGTTTCTTGTAAGAAACCAAAATACGCCCAAAATCAAGTGAATGGCACTGTTCTATTCAACAGTCTAATATATATAGATATATAGTTTTAATTTTCTTTTAAACTTCTCACCCCCTTTTTTCTCCCCCTGATTTGGGGTCTCTACTGATTTGGTTAGTGTACATTTTTCTGGGGTCTTTGCTACCCTTATAGTATCTTATTCTCTCATTCATATATTCTTATCTGGATAAGGCAAGGACAAAGCAGAAAAATTCACCACAAAAATAAGAACAAGAGGCAGTACCAAAGGCTAGGGACCTAATCAATATGGACATTGGTAATATGTCAGATCTAGAGTTCAGAATGATAATTCTTAAGGTACTAGCTGGGCTCAAAAAAGACATGGAAGATATTAGAGAAACCCTGTCTGGAGAAATAAAAGCCCTTTCTGGAAAAATAAAAGAACTAAAATCTAACCAAGCTGAAACCTAAAAAAGCTATTAATAAGGTGCAATAAAAAATGGAGGCTCTTACTGCTAAGATAAATGAGGCAAAAGAGAGAATTAGTGATATAGGCCAAATGACGGAGAATAAAGAAGCTGAGCAAAAGAGAGACAAACAACTACTGGACCACAAGGGGAGAATTCGAGAGATAAGTGATACCATAAGATAAAATAATATTAGAATAATTGGGATTCCAGAAGAAGAAGAAAGAAAGAAAAGGGCAGAAGGTATATTGCAGTGGCAGACCACCTTGCTTAAGAATATTTGGATCAACCAGGAAATCAAAGAAGAACTTAAACAATTCATGGAAACCAATTGAGAATGCAATGAATTATTATAGAGAATTTCCCTAAAACAGCAAAGGGAATAATCATCAAAATCCAGGAGAAACAGAGAACCCACTCAAAATTGATAAAAATAGATCCACACCCCATCATCTAATAGTAAAACTTACAAGTCTTACTGACAAAGAGAAAATCCTGAAAGCAGCCCGGGAAAAGAATTCTGTAACATACAATGGTAAAAATATTAGATTGGCAGCAGACTTATCCACAGAGACCTGGCAGGACAGAAAGAACTGGCATGATATATTCAGAACACTAAATGAGAAAAACATGCAGCCAAGAATACTATATCCAGCTAGGCTACCATTGAAAACAGAAGGAGAGATAAAAAGCTTCCAGGACAAACAAAAACTAAAAGAATTTGTAAACACCAAACCAGCTCTACAGGAAATATTGAAAGGGATCTTCTAAGCAAAGAGAGAGCCTAAAAGTAGTAGACCAGAAAGGAACAGAGACAATATAGTGTAATGGTCACCTTACAGGCAATACAATGGGACTAAATTCCTATTTTTCAATAGTTACCCTGAATGTAAATGGGCTAAATGTCCCAAATCAAAAGACACAGGGTATCAGAATGGATTAAAAAAACAAAACAAAACAAAACAAAAACGGGGCACCTGGGTGGCTCAGTGGGTTAAAGCCTCTGCCTTCGGCTTGGGTCATGATCCCAGGGTCCTGGGATCAAGCCCCACGTTAGGCTCTCTGCTTAGTGGGAGGCCTGTTTCTCCCTCTCTCTCTGCCTGCCTCTCTGCCTACTTGTGATCTCTGTCAAATTAAAAAAAAAAATCTTAAAAAAAAATTAATATCCTGTCTACAAGAAACTCATTTTAGGCCCAAAGACACCACCAGATTTAAAGTGAGGGGAGTGGAAAACAATTTACCATGCTAATGGACAACCAAAGAAAGCTGGGATGGCAATCCTTATATCAGATGAATTAAATGTTAAACCAAAGACTACAATAAGAGATGAGGAAGGACACTATATCATACCCAAAGGGTCTGTCCAACAAGAAGATCTAACAATTTTAACTATCTGTGCTCCAACATGGGAGCAGCCAACTACATAAACCAATTAATAACAAAATAAAAGAAACACATTTACAATAATACAATAATAGTATGGGACTTTAACACCCCCTTCACTGGAATGGACAGATCATCCAAGCAAAAGATCAACAAGGAAATAAAGGCCTTAAATGACACATTGGACCAGATGGACATCACAGATATATTCAGAACATTCCATCCCAAAGCAACAGAATGCACATTCTTCTCTGGTGCACATGGAACATTCTCCAGAATAAATCACATCCTGGGTCACAAATCAGGTCTCAACTGGTACCAAAAGATTGGGATCATTTCCTGCATATTTTCAGACCACAATGCTCTGAAACTAGAATTCAATCACAGGAGGAAAGTTCAAAAGAACCCAAATACATGGAGGCCAAAGAGCATCCTACTGAAAAATGAATGAGTCAACCAGGAAATTAAAGAAGAATTGAAAAAATTCATGGAAACAAATGATAATGAAAACACAACTGTTCAAAATCTGTGGGACACAGCAAAGGTGGTCCTGAGAGGAAATTATATAGTGATATAAGCCTTTCTCAAGAAACAAGAAAGGTCTCAAATACACAACCTAACACTACACCTAAAGGAGTTGGAGAAAGAACAACAAAGAAAGCCTAAACCCAGCAGGAGAAAAGAAATAATAAAGATCAGAGCAGAAATCAATGAAATAGAAACCAAAAAAGAAAAAACAGTAGAACAAATCAGCAGAACTAGGAACTGGTTCTTTGAAAGCATTAATAAGATTGATAAACCCCTGACCAGACTCATCAAAAAGAAAAGAGAAAGAACCCAAATTAATAAAAACATGAATGAAAGAGGAGAGATCACAACCAACACCAAAGAAATACAAACAATTATAAGAACATATTATGAGCAACTATACGCCAGCAAATTTGACAATCTGGAAGAAATGGATACATTCCTAGAGATGTATAAACTACCAAAACTGAACCAGGAAGAAATAGAAAACCTGAACAGACCCGTAACCAGTAAGGACATTGAAGCAGTCATCAAAAATCTCCCAACAAACAAGAGCCCAGGGCAAGATGCCTTCCCAGGGGAATTCTACCAAACATTTAAAGAAGAATTAATACCTATTCTGAAACTGTTCCAAAAAATAGAAATGGAGGGAAAACTTCCAAACTCATTTTATGAGGCCAGCATTACTTTGATCCTAAAACCAGACAAAGACTCATCAAAAAAGAGAACTATCCTTGATTATTCTTGCTGAGAATTATCAATTCTCAAATCAAGACCAATATCCTTGATGAACACAGATGTAAAAATTCTCAACCAACAGGATCCAAAAATACATTAAAAGGATTATTCAACACAACCAAATGGGGTTCATTCCAGGGCTGCAAGATTGGTTCAACATTCACAAATCAATTGTTGTGATACAATACATTAATAAAAGAAAGAACAAGAACCATATGATACTTTCAATAGATGCTAAAAAAGCATTTGACAAAGTACAGCATCCATTGTTGATCAAAACTCTTTAAAGTTTAGGGATAGAGGGTACATACCTCAATATCATCAAAGCCATCTATGAAAAACCCACAGCAAGTATCATTCTCAATGGAGAAAAACTGAGAGCTTTTCTGCTAAGGTCAGGAGCACAGCAGGGATGTCCATTATCACCACTGCTATTCAACATAGTACTACAAGTCCTAGCCTCAGCAATCAGACAACAAAAAGAAATTAAAGGCATCCAAACTGGCAAAGAAGAAGTCATACTATCACTCTTTGCAGATGATATGATACTATATGTGGAAACCATTCCAAATCTGAACAAGAACTAGAACTGAGCTAGAACTTACACAGGAATTCAGTAAAATGTCAGGATATAAAATTGATGCACACAAACCAGTTCCATTTCTATACACCAACAAGACAGAAGAAACAGAAATTAAGAAGTCAATCCCATTTACAATTGCACCCAAAACCATAAGATACCTAGGAATAAACCTAACCAAAGAGGCAAAGAATCTGTACTCAGAAAACTATAAAGTACTCATGAAATAAATTGAGGAAGACACAAATGGAAAAATGTTCCATGCTCATGGATTGGAAAAACAAATATTGTGAAAATGGCTATGCTACCTAAAGCAATCTACACGTTTCATGCAATCCCTATCAAAATACTTCCTTTTTTTTTTTTTCAAAGAAATGGAACAAATAATCCTAAAATGTATATGGAACAAGGAAAGAGCTCGAGGGGGTGCCTGGGTGGCTCAGTGGGTTAAAGCCTCTACCTTTGGCTCAGGTCGTGATCCCAGGGTCCTGGGATTGAGCCCTGCATCGGGCTCTCTGCTTAGCGAGAAGTCTGCTTCCTCCTCTCTCTCTCTGCCGGCCTCTCTGCCTACTTGTGATCTCTATCTGTCAAATAAATAAATAAAATTTTTTTAAAAAATGAAAAAAAAAAAAGAAAAGACCTCAAATAAGAAAGCCAAAGCTGGTGGCATCACAATTCCAGAATTCAAGCTCTATTACAAAGCTGTCATCATCAAGACAGTATGGTACTGGCACAAAGACAGACACATAGATCAATGGAACAGAATAGAGAGCCCAGAAATAGACCCTCAACTCTATGGTCAACTAATCTTTCACAAAGCAGGAAAGAATGTCCAATGGAGAAAAGAATCTCTTCAACAAATGGTGTTGGGAAAATTGGACAGCCACATGCAGAAAGATGAAACTGGACCATTTCCTTACACCACACACAAAAATAGACTCAAAGTCGATGAAAGCCCTCAATGTGAGAATGGAATCCATCAAAATCCTTGAGGAGAACTTAGGCAGCAACCTCTTCAACCTCAGCCATAGCCACTTCTTCCTAGAAACATCGCCAAAGGCAAGAGAAGAAAGGGTAAAAATGAACTACTGGGACTTCATCAAGATCAAAAGCTTTTGCACAGCAAAGGATACAGTCAACAAAACAAAAAGACAGCTGACAAAATGGGAGAAGATATTTGCAAATGACATATCAAATCAAGGGCTAGTATCCAAAATCTATAAAGAACTTATCAAACTCAACACCCGAAGAACAAATAATCCAATCGAGAAATGGACAGAGGACATGAACAGACATTTCTGCAAAGAAGACATCCAGATAGCCAACAGACGCATGAAAAAGTGCTCCACATCACTCGGCATCAGGGAAATACAAATCAAAACCACAATGAGATACCATCTCACACCAGTCAGAATGGCTAAAATTAACAAGTCAGGAAATGACAGATGCTGGTGAGGATGTGAAGTAAGGGAGTCTCTCCTACACTATTGATGGGAATGCAAGCTGGTGCAGCCACTCTGGAAAACAGCCTGGAGGATCCTCAGAAAGTTGAAAATAGAGCTACCCCATGACCCAGGAATCACACTACTGGGTATTTACCCTAAAGATACAAGTGTAGTGATCCAAAGGGGCACATGTACCCAAATGTTTATAGCAGCAATGTCCACAATAGTCAAACCATGGAAAGAACCCAGATGTCCATCAACAGATGAATGGATAAAGATGTGGTATATAAATACAATGGGATACTATGCAGCCATCAAAAGAAATGAAATCTTGCCATTTACAACAACATGGATGGAACTAGAGTGTATTAGGCTGAGTGAAATAAGTCAATCAGAGAAAGACAATTATCACGTGATCTCCCTGATATGAGGAATTTGAGAGGCAAAGTGGGGGATTTGGGAGGTAGGGAAGGAAAAAATGAAACAAGATGGGATCAGGAGGGAGACAAACCATAAGAGACTCTTAATCTCACAAAATAAACTGAGGTTTGCTGGGGGAGGAGGTAGGGAGAGGATGGTTGGGTTGTGGACATTGGGGAAGGTATGTGCTATGGAGAGTGCTGTGAGGTGTGTAAACCTGGCGATTCACAGACCTGTACCCCTGGGGCTAATAATACATGATATGTTAATAAAAAAAAAATAATAAAATTTAAAAAGATGATACCAATACATAAATCAGGACCTTGGGAATGTTACACTCTCCTCTCCACCCAAAGTGTTTCTTGGACATATTGACTGGACAAAATTTTAGAAGGGTGGCCAACCATCACCAAATCCACTTTCAACAAATATAAATTATATCTCAATTAACTCTGTTATATTATCAAATGGTGGAAAAGTGTACAAGTGTGAAAAAAGTGTTGACATGCCTTTCCTAAAGGGCCTACAAATTATCAAGGGATGTCAATATGAATAATTCTGATTCCCTGTCATGAGACATATGTCTGACATATTATAAACCTAATTGTACACAAACACAGGAACACAGACAGAAGTAATGACTCTGGGTCACAGGAATAACAAATTATAATAGGATAACCTTAGGTACATACAAAACTATTATAAACAAAAGAACTATAGAAAAAAATAATTTCCAGACTTGCAAGTCTGAAATATAATACCATATTTTTATACAGAACTGCATAATAAAAATAAAATAGCTATGAGATAATGGAAGACTTTGAAGTAGATCATAAATTAAAAACATTCAATTATGTTAAATATTTTAGTACTTTATTATAATAGCAATAACTTGTGACATTTGCTGAACAGAAAATAAGAACTAGGCACCATATTCAATATCCTAAAATGGATTATCCCAATTTTAGAGCTAAGTACTATTTATTTATCTTTTACAGAGGTTAATTTCCCACCATTATGCACGTTCTGGGCATCTTCTCACCAAAGGTGTCTTATCCCTACCTCCTATGATGTTTGTTTATGGCCTCTTTTTCCCTTCGAAATTGACCTGTGCTAACTCTTCTTGTCAAAGAGGTTGCTGAGTAGGTAACAGAAAGAGCGTAAGTGTTAAAGAGATCACAGAGGTTAGAAGCTTGACGTACAGTTCTTCTCGATAATATTTGTATTTTGACAGGGTCCCTTATGATTTCATGTAATGACTGTAGGAATAATAATCTGCTTATTGGAAGCCACTGAAAGATTTTTGATAACATAAGCCTTCTGAATTACTCTTTAAACAAATGAATGTACTGATCAGAATTTTGATCGCAAGTGACAAAATCAACTATCAAACCTCATGATATCCATGAAGAGAAAACTGACTATAGAAGTCCCAGTCAGGTGGTTAAAAGCTCCATTTGGTGGCTTGAGTCAGATGCCCACTGCTGGGTAATTAAACTGTGACCAGGGAAGAGCACAAAGAAGTGGGCAGCCCCCATCAATCGTCCGAAGGGGCTACATTATTTCTTATTGATGTTAATCTGCCTGAAAGTGGCTCAAAGTGACGGAAGGCTGAACAAAACTTCAAAATTTACATGGATTTCATTTCAAATGTCTTCAAGTCAGAAGTTATGATCCCAGTATAAGAGGAAACTTTTTAATTTTCATATATTTTAAATTAACCACTTTGACTACGGGGTAGGTATGGGGTACACTGGCACAGACTTGAACACAATTTTCAATTCTAACATTCCCCATCATGGAAACTTGAGTAAACAGCAATTTCTCCAACTGACCTGGCTATTTTGAGGCTCAAAGGAACAGAGACACTTAATAAGTATCATTTCCCCCCTTCACAGAGCAAAATAAAACCAATTAGATGTAAATTTGCACGCGCGCACACACACACACACACACACACACACACACACACACACACACACAATGTTCCCAGCTGGCTTAGGGGAGTTAATGCAGCCCTTAAAGAATGGGCTTATTCCTTCTCTTTGCCTCAGACTCTGCTAAAGTGTGACTTAAAAGCTGTGATGCGTCTGACAGGGCCACCATTACTCGGGGCTATACAGAAGCAAGATTGCTTCTTTCATATCCCGCTTCCAATTCAGCCCCAAGTTTCTTTTCTCTCTTGATACATTTCTTTATTACCTTCCAAATTCAGACTCTCACTCACAGGCCCCTTGTTTTATTCATGAACATTAAAGCTAAGCCATTGTTATCCTAAAACACACTTGAGTAATCTCTAAGGGGACTAAGAAGCATTGGTGTTGGGAGGGGACAGGGAGCTATTGTCTACCTCTTATTTTGTCTATTGTCTGCTGCAATGTCATAAGCAGAAAATTCTCAAAACCCTTTTTTCTGATGACTTCAGTAAAGGAAAGATGACAAAGCAGCTTGCTTTTAAAGAGAGGAAGCAGCAGCTGTGGTTAATTCCCATTAAAAATCTCATTTCGGGAGCAGAGTCGGTTTTCCTAATCATAGATCAGGATTTGGTCCCAGGAGAGCTCCCCGATGACCTCACAGAAGTCCCCTGAAGCTAAAGCCCTTTCATGCTGTCACCAAAATGCTGACCGGCAGGTGTGTTCTATAGCCCTGCCCACAATTCTCTCTGAAAACCAAACACGCAGTGTCAACTTTATTAGGCTATTTCTTCAGTTCTTCAGAAAACAGTTGCAAAGGTGCTGCTACAACACAAATTAACCTCTTTGAAATTTAAGTAATTGGTCAGTACGGTTCATTCTGAATGAGTATTGATTTGCCATCTAGTTTCTTCAATCTTTCTAATACAGTTTTTCAGCCAGCTTTCTACCTCTCACATCTGAGTAAAATTGCTGTTCATCCGGAGCTCTCATTATGACATTTGCAAACTCTTCTTGTTCTTGGCTTTGCTCCTGGTTATTGTCTTGCATGGCTGTACCAAAACTGCAAAAGACAAGCCAAAAAAAAAAAAAAAAAAAAAAAGTGTAGCAGGGAAAGGACTGGAAAATCTCTCAGAGGAGGCTGAAATTTGGTTCCATCCTCACCTCTTTCTAGCAGTTCAATATTGAAGGGTTACCTTCCTATCTGTAAAATGGGCACTTACTTACTCTAGGAAGTAAACATAGAGTTTTGTAGAGTAACTGCATAGTTTAAGCAAAAATGCCAGTCATCCTTGATAAAATGTACTGTTTAAAAGCAAATGTAGGGGGCGCCTGGGTGGCTCAGTGGGTTAAAGCCTCTGCCTTCGGCTCAGGTCATGATCTCAGGGTCCTGGGATCGAGCCCCGCATCGGGCTCTCTGCTCAGCGGGGAGCCTGCTTCCTCCTCTCTCTCTGCCTGCCTCTCTGCTGCTTGTGATCTCTGTCTGTCAAATAAATAAATAAAATCTTAAAAGCAAATGTAGAAGAAAAATTACACACGCACACACACAGAGCATAAGAAATTTAAAATTTTTGTCATACTTTATACATTAGGTTACATGACCTGAATATATCTTTTTTATTTAAAAATACTCAGGATTTACTTCAAAAAAGTCACATGTATACGTAAAAGAGCTACAAGAACAAAGTTCCTGATTTACTCAGAGAGTTTACAAATAACCATTAACATAAATGCTATTTCTACACATTCTTTTAAAACAAAGTAATCCAATTAAAAATGGGGGGAGGACATGAACAGACATTTCTCTAAAGAAGACACACAGATGGCCAACAGACACATGAGAAGATGCTCAAGGTCACTCATCATTAGGGAAATGCAAGTCAAATCAACAGTGAGATATCACCTCACACCTGTCAGAAAAGCTATGATCAAAAACATAAGAAACAAGTGTTGACAAGGATGTAGAAAAAAAGGAACCCTGGTGCACTGCTGGTGGGAATGAAAACTGGTGCAGCCACTGTGGAAAACAGTATGGAGGTTGCTCAAAAGTTAAATATAGAGCTACCCTGCAACCCAGTAATTGCATTACTGGGTATTTACCCAAAGAAAATGAAAACTCTAATCTAAAAAGATATATGCACCCTTATATTTATTGCAGCATTATTTACAAGAGCCAAGGTATGGAAGCCACTCAAGTGTCCATCTATAGGTGAATGGATAAAGAAGATGTGGTAGGGGTGCCTGGGTGGTTCAGTGGGTTAAAGCCTCTGCCTTCGTCTCAGGTCATGATTCCAGGGTCCTAGGATCGAGCCCCGCATCAGGCTCTCTGCTCAGCGGGGAGCCTGCTTCCTCCTCTCTCTCTGCCTGCCTCTCTGCCTACTTGTGATCTCTGTCTGTCAAATAAATAAATAAAATATTTAAAACAAAAGATGTAGTATAGATATATACAAAAGAATATTACTCACCCATAAAAGAGAATGAAATCTTGCCATTTGCAACAGCATGGATGGATCTGATGCTAAGAGCAGTAACTCAGAAAGACAAATTCCATAGGATTTTGGATATGGAATTTAAGGAACAAAACAGACACACAAAAAAGAGACCAAAAAAACTCATTCTTAAATATGAGAACATGCATTGTTACTAGACAGGAGGTGGTTAGGGTATGGGTGAAATAGGTGAAGGGGATTGAGAGCACAGTCCTCATGATGAGCACTGAGTAATGTACAGAACTGGTAAATCACTAAACTGTACACCTGAAACTAACACTGTGTGCTAATTATACTAGACTTAAAAACTAAACAAAAATTTTTAAAACTCAGAAAAATGAAACCTATTTAAAATCATGAAGGAATATTTTCTTTGCTATTTTTCTTTTCTTTTACTTTTCAACATACTTTTATAAGGCAATCAAAATGTACAAGGTATGTCTTCTTTATAGAGTTTGGAGGTGGTACTTTTCAACAAGAACCATCTCCAGATTTGGTTTAATTGTTCAAAAGCAAAAATTATTTTAGAATGAAAGTCAAAGAGCTCATAACATAATATTACAAATTTTCAAAAGAATATCACTGCTCCGGATATGGTTTGCATAAGCACATTAATCGCTCCAGAGGTTCATTTATTGGATGATTCCATGAATAAAATAGTTGTAGTTTTTCAGCAGTGCAACAGGGCACTTACACAAATGTTGTTGCTTACTTATTTCGGAACTACACTGGATGGAACAGACTGATGGCACAGGAGACACTGGAAAGAGTAAGGTAAAAGGAGAACAGGAGTCTCTTCTGGCTCTGCTACAATCTACCTGTGGACTGTTGAAATATTTGCGTGATTCATCTAATCAAGTTGGATAATTCTCTTAAAATGACTTTTCTAAGCTGGACTTCTGACATATTACTATGTTATCCCATAGGAACCTTATCTTGACAACTTCCTAAATTACAGAGGGAAACCACTTCCAGAATCTCTAGGATCCAGTAAGTTATCCACCAGGTTAACTCAGCCACTTATTTAAATTACAGCAATGAAGAGTTTAACAGATGCAGTTTATTTATTTTTTTTTTACTTTATTTATTTGTTTTTGCATGAGAGAGAGAGTACGCACACAGGAGCACAGTAGGGGTGGAAGGGGCAGAGAGAGAAGGGGAAGCAGACTTCCTGCTAAGCAGGGAGCCCAATTCGGGATTCTATCCCAGGATGCTGGGATCATGACCTGAGCCAAAGACAGACACTTCACCAACTGAGCCCCTTCACAGTCATGAGTTAAGAAATATCCACCATGGAATTTGTTGGACCTTAGAGCAAGATAAAATCCAAATATGAAATAAATTGCCTCAATGATTCCTAAAGAATATGCCATAGTTGGACTTACAGAAACACCATTATTTATGCTTTTGCTTTAAGCACCATGGCTCCCACTTATCTAGCTGCCTATCCTATTTGACATAAAAAAATGAAACAGTCAGGCGCCTGGGTGGCTCAGTGGGTTAAGCCTCTGCCTTCGGCTCAGGTCATGATCTCAGGGTCCTGGGATCAAGTCCCACATTGGGCTCTCTGCTCGGCAGGGAGCCTGCTTCCTCCTCTCTCTCTCTCTCTCTCTCTCTCTGCCTGCCTCTCTGCCTACTTGTGATCTCTCTCTGTCAAATGAATAAATAAATTCTTAAAAAAAAAAAAAAGCAAGAAAACAGTTGGCAGTGGTTGTCTCTGGGGACAGGAATCAGGGGAAGCCTACTCTATCCCACTCACCTCTGTTGTTTTGATTTTACAATTAGCATATTGTTTCTGTAATCCCAAAAACATCTATAGACATAGTAAAAATACTTCTAGGATAAAACAGAGGGGAAGACAAAGTTATAACTTTCTTGTCCATATTTTGTGAAAAACATAAACCTGGAGAGACTTATCCAAAGATGGTGTTATAAAGACTATTTGGGACAACTGCTGTTGGCCCTGACAGCAGTTTCTGAACTTCTTACTTGGTTTCACACAGGTGCTGTGTGAGCACTATGAGACTCGAGGCTTTTGATAGAAGAAACCAATCCGTGCCTATAGCATTTTCTTAATAGCATCACATTCTAGTTCTATGATGTGGTAGATAACATGGGACAGCTGTACTGTGAGTCCTGTCCAGTCTTCCTACAAAGATCAACATACCACTGAGTCAGTTCTTCGAGACTTCACTCTTAATGACAAGACTGAAATAGAAGGTTTGATTTTGAGAAGAACTCAAGTGAGAAGCTGTCTACCTGAGACTCAATAGAAGTCTGGGCACTTGAGGTTATAGGTTTTAACTTTCCACTGAATTAGGAGACGCCGATGTCTTAATGAGTGAATTTAGCACCACATCATGTCAAAATGTCTCTGCATATTAGACTTCAAAATGCAACATGAGCCAAAACAATCATGAATAATTCAGATCCTATCATGTATTTCAGACTTGAAAAAGAAAGATATTTGATCTTGAACAGGAAAGTTTATTGAGCATCAAAGGTCATTACATGGGACTAGAGCAAAACAAAAGCATTTTATTTTTTTATTTTTTTAATTTTTTATTTTTTTTTAAAGATTTTATTTATTTATTTGTCAGAGAGAGAGGGAGAGAGAGCGAGCACAGGCAGACAGAATGGCAGGCAGAGGCAGAGGGAGAAGCAGGCTCCCTGACGAGCAAGGAGCCCGATGCGGGACTCGATCCCAGGACACTGGGATCATGACCTGAGCCGAAGGCAGCTGCTTAACCAACTGAGCCACCCAGGTGTCCCAACAAAAGCATTTTAGATCATATAGTCTGTGCTCAGGTATTTGAGAGAACTTCTTTAATACTTTAAATTGATATATCAGTTAATGTCACTCCCTTGCTGCTGTAGTTGCCTCCAGAGAAGTAATACTGAGTCTTCAAACAACTGTTCATGGACCGCCTGTCCTGGGTTAGCAGGGTGTGACACACAGAAGATGAAAGACACAACCCCAGATGTCTAGTGCTTGAATAAAGAATGCTGCAAGCAAAAACATTAGGGAACACAGGACAGGGCCAAACTGTGACACAGGCCACAAGAACTGTTGGAGAGGTAGAACTCCGTGTGCCACAGGCTGCAAGGGAACACAGGGAATGTTGATTTCTTGAGCCCTACTTCTTTCTGCCCAATCTCACACACCACTGCGAGATCCGCTATCTCAAAGTGCAATTTTATTTTTTTAAAGATTTTATTCATTTATTTGACAGAGAGAAAGAGATCACAAGTAGGCAGAGGGGCAGGCGGGGGGCGGGGGAGGCGGAGCAGAGAGCCTAATTCAGGGCTCGATCCCAGGACCCTAAGATCATGACCTGAGCTGAAGACAGAGGTTAACCCACTGAGCCACCCAGTGGCTACACCTGCACCCACAACGTGCAGCTTTAGTTACATTACTCTTTTTCTCCAAAACTCAAGTCTCCCCAAAGGCTTGTTTGTTTGAAAATCTCTACCCTGACATAACATTGGCCCTCCAGCCATCTTACCAGCATCCCCCTGCTACCTCCTCACTCAAAAGCCTTCAGGGGCTAGACAGGCCTCTTAGAAAACCACAGAGAATAAGAGTAGGCATGACCCACCTAAAGACATTGAAGCAAAGTAAGTGTGTAGTCTGTAGTCAACCTGTTGGGTCTCCACACTGCAAGGGCGGCCATATTGAGCTTTTTCCCAAGCACCATTTCTTTCCCGTTGCTGTTCCTTGGCCTTCAATGCTCCTAAACCCATCTTCACCTTCAAGGCTGCTCTTTAATCTGCTTCCTCTAAGAAGCCTCCCAAATCCTCTCAAACCAGATGTAACCTGTCCTTTCAAGTTTCATAGCTTTGGCATTTATGTTACTCATTATTTCAAAAATACTAATGTGTGCACTTAAATTATGTTCTTGACAAAGCAGAAAGTTCCTTAAAATTAGAGAATTTCTTACTCATCTCCAGGTACCTGGTGTTAACCTGGGTAGGTGCTCAACACATTTTCAACAAACTGGATTGAAACTGCAAACTGAGAGAATATTTTTTTAAAGTACTGTTCACAGTACCCACAATCTATATGAGGGAGAAAGCCATGTGCACATAAAATGATTTTTTGAATTAGTCACATGGAATTAAAGAAACACCGGGACAGTCTATGTGGAAGCACGAAGTAAGGGCTGCCAGCAAAACGTGGTGTGAGCTTCAGAGGAAGACGAGACCGCTGAGGACAGGGCTGGACAGGAAAGGCTTTGGGAGGTGGGGGGACGTGGGATTAGAGCTAGGTACTGAAGGCTATATAGGGTTTGGATATATAGGATAGTAAAGGAAGTATCAGGAAAGTTCTGATGTGTGACCTTGACAAATTCACCTATCCTCTCTAGGTGAAGGTTCTTATCTGCGTGGTGGAAATATCTAATTGGATAATCTCTAAAGTCTAATTTCAACAATATGGATAAAGGCACTGTGCTTGGTGTATTTGGAGACAATACGTCACAGAGGTTACAAGTGTGGGCACAGAAATCAGACAGACCTGGACTTGTCCTGGTACTGCCATTTCCTGCATGTATGACCTTAGAAAAGTCATATAACTTATTAAGACCTCAAGTGCTTCATCTGTAAAATGAGAACAATACTAATAATGCATCTTCCATTAGGCTGTCAGAGGATTAAGTGAGATAATACAACAAAGTATTTTGTACAATACCTAGCCTTTTAAATGCACAGTAAAAGCTAACTACTATTTTTATTATAAAAAATATGTCTCTTTAGGAATCTATAAGAACACTCAGCCAGACTTTGCCTCGTTTCCCAGAACTTAAAGCTGAGGACCAACAGTGGACAACAAGTACATTCTGAAAACCCTTGAAATGTCAGACACCCCTTTAAGGTTTTTTAGGGGTAACTAAGCTACCTTATCTACCCTAAAACCATCACCCCATGAGAACGCTCCCATCTGATCTACCCAAGCAGAGGAATGTACAATGGTGGGAGTGAGGGGAGTAGAGGAAATGTCAAAAATGTAAGTCATCTGTCAGGGCAAGAGTTTCATATTATCGTCCCCTCTCCTTTCATGAAAGGGGGAGGGGGTGCTCAGTCCTGCCCCAAAAGCCAAGTAAGGTGGCCTCCAAGAGATTTATTTAGCACATGGGGGTAACTGATCATTTATCTCGTGATTAGACATATATTGGTATATACCAGAGGATTAGCCTTCTGAAACTCTTTGAGCTGGAGAAAAAGGACAAAGCAGGTATGGGGATAAGGAAGGGATGTGGCTGTAGAGCGGCTCCAAAACCCACAATTTATTAAGGAAAACACAAAGGGCACTGAAAACAAGTTGACAGTAGAGAAACGGGGACAACCCCAGAAACAAGATTACAATGGCCACAAAAGTTAAAGGGACTTCCCCCTGTCTTTCTTCTTCCTCCTTAACACACCAAAGGATCTAGAACCAGGGAAGGAAGAAAAAGAGGAGGACAATAGCAAGCAATATCCTACCATCCTGAAGATCCTCGGGACGCAGATGAAGCCTATTAAATGGCAGAGAGGACATAAAACTAGAATTTAAACATTGCACTAGAGGAGGCTTTTAAAGAACTAGACTGACCGAAAAACCACGGAACCTGATGAAGTTGTCATTTAAAGAGCTTTAGCTTACTGAAGAAAGTGACTAGAGAAAATAATATGATTTTTCCTCCAAGAAGGTGTGTGTGCCCCCAACAAGGTCAGTTATAGGTATAATCAGCCTAGAGGGACAATAAGATGTTATATTGCAAAGGTAAACTGAGGCCAGATTGTAATAATCTCAAATTATCAGCACTTGAAATTTATCCTGAAGATAAATTGGTCATGGAGAACATTCAAGGTTTGGGACCAGGTCAGTACAGATCTTGATGAGGATTAACTGAACTATAGTGTGTATGGTAGATTACAGATGCAGAGCCTTGAGACACGGAGCCTGGAGAGAGAGCTGTTACAATCATTTTGATGCCTCATAGTCACTGGGACTTACACCCATGTGGTGACTACTGAAATGGAATCTGAGGGATAGACAGCAATGGTATTAACATGCAGAATTTAAAGATCTTGGCAACCATATAAATCTAGGGAGTAACAATAAAGGATAACTAACTTGATTTGAAGTTCTTGAACTTAGATCATGATTACCATTGTCCACTACTACCACACACCTCCCATCTTCTATTGGAAAGAAAGAAAGAAAAAAAAACTATCAACGGGTGCCATCTTAAGAGAAAATATGAAGAGATCAATGTGGTCTACAGTCCTCCTTTCCAACTCATAAAATCTTCACTCCCTCCCCTACAACTTCCTCCCAAAGATCCAAAGATGCTGTTATCATCACCACCAGTTCTCCCTGCCCTGAGAATGAAGCTGGTGTGGTCTGGTGGAATGTACTGATGCAAAAATACAGAAGATGCATGGCTCTCTAGGACATTTGACTGGAGTCCAGAAACACGAATAATGAGCCAGATTTACTGAAGCTTAGATCAGAGGTCATTTTAACACATCATAATAGTTGCTCTCTGTGGGGTCCCTGGAATATTTTTGGCTTCACCCACTTTACACGCCCACCCACATCACCATCCAAATGTCCATTGTGTGGACATTTCCAACACTACCATCTCCAGAAACCAGCAGTTGAGGACTATTTCCCTTCACATATTTTTTTAGGGGGTAAAGGGATGCAGAATTACAAGTTGAAGAGTTAAAGCATAAGCACTCACTTTCATAATAATCCCTCTCCTAAAATGTTAATGTCGGGATAGGTCATTTTAAGTGCTCACGTTAATCAAGATGCTAGGTGAGGAGGAAACCACACAAAATCAACATTTTCAATTTCCAGAATTCACAAGTTCAAACTTGAACCAAGGCCACAGGCTCAGACCTATAGGGAGACTCATGGACGTCTGCTGCCACCTCCCAATTTCATCCATTTATTCAATCATTCAGAATATATGTATTAAAGGCCCAAGTTGTGTGAGGCCCTGTGATTTCAGTTGGATATAGCAATAAGCAAAATCAATCTGTCCTTAAGGGGCTCATAGGTCTGTCAGGAATATACCAAAGACAAAAAGTGGAATGTTAATTCTGATACAAATGATCATAGGTTGTTTTGGAAGTGATTAGTGATTTGTTATGGAAGTCAGATAATGCTTTCCAAAATTCAGACATAAGCTGAACTTGAGGGAGAAGAAAGAGTCAATTGGGGTAATCAAGAATTAATATTCCAGGGACATGCAAAAACTCCAAGGGGAGAATAAACGTGTCTGAACATGGCATGAGTGTGGAAAGTCAATTAGTATCTGTAGGGACTAGAGAAAGGAGCGAGTAAGGGTTGGCAGAGGAAGTTGGGCAAGAATAAGGAGGTCAAAAAGACATTCTAAGACTATGACTTAGCCATCAAAAAGAATGAAATCTTGCCATTTGTAACCATGTGGGTGGAGCTAGAATGTACTCTGCTAAGTGAAATAAGTCAATCAGAGAAAGACAAATACTGTATGATTTCACTCATACGAAGAATTTAAGAAAAACAAAACAAACAAACAAAAAATCCAAATGAACATATCAGAAAGGAGGGGGGAGGAGAAAGGCAAACAAACCACAAGAGAATCTTAACAACAGAGAACAAACTGAGGGTTGATGGAGGGAGTTGGGAGGGGGATGGGTTAAATGGGTGATGGGTATTAAGGAGGGCACTTGTTACGATGAGTGCTGTGTGTTATATGTAAGTGATGAATCACTGAGTTCTACCCCTGAAACCAATACTGTGCTGTACGTTAACTAAGTAAAACTTAAATAAAAATTTTAAAAAGACATAGTAATTTTTAAAAAAGAAAATAAAGAAAAAAGGACATTCCAGGAGTCATATCATAAATGAAGGCCTTCATAAAAGGACTTGACAAGGAATTCAAGCAGTCAAATCTATCTTGGGGGCAGATAACTTTGGAGGCTAAATGAGAATGAATTAAGGAGAAAATGATTGTCAACTGGGAAACCACTAGGCGAGAACAGGAATGGCTTGTGGTAGTAGAGCTGGGAAGAAAGGAATAGACTTCTTCAAGACTAATGTCCAGGGTGATTTGCAGGCCTTGGTCTTAATTATATGTGAGAAATGAGGGAAGGGATGGAGTCATCCTTGAGGAGATGTATGGCTCGGTGGTTCAGAGCAGAGGCCAGTTTTCCCACCTATTAGCTGTATGACTTTGGTCAAACCTCTTAAGTCCCTATACCTTGAGGCACTCATTTGTAAAATGGTGATAACAGTAAGAACTGCCTTACAGAGTGGTAATGAAGATTAAACACGATAATGCACACAATGTGCTCCACTATTAGATGCTTGTTAGGATATAGGCTCACTTGCTATAAGAAAAACCCCAAAATCACACTGGCTTAATTACATAGAGTGCATTTTCTTAGATCCAGGTGTAAGCAGTCCTAGGAAAGTAAGCTGAATGGCCAACGGCTCTTCAATCTGGTTGCTCTGCCATCAGTGAGAGGATGAGCTTAATCACGTGCCCACGACACTTCCATTCCAGCTCATGCAAAAAAAGGAGAAAGGAAGGTGGAAAGAAAGAGCATGTACAGTACAGCTAAAATGCAGGAGTTGTGTCACTACAGAAAAGGGAGGACATTCCTCAGGGGATAGTTAGCAGCCAACAATATTCAATGTATAGCAATGTTGTAAAGATAGAAAGTAACTGCTTGAGTAAGGAAGAAAGTTGGAAAAAATAATTCCTAGTGGGTGAGACTTGGTGAACTTAAGACAGAAAATATCTCCAATGTTTTTCTGAAAGAAGAATTTGGATAAAATTGTATTATGTAAGGATAATGAGGAACCCAAAAGATTTGATCTCCATGTAACAAGGATGTTGAGGAAATTAGTTAACGTATTTAGAACAACGCTACAGGAACCCCCAAATATGCTTAATGAACTGTTTTCAGGGAAAGGAGAAATATATCCTAATACTGAGATAAAAATGAGTAACTTCACAAGAGTCTTTATGAATTTATCTTTTTATAAAGCAGTGCAAGACATTATGGAGGAAATATTAATGATTTTTCTTCTACTCACGAAATATCTTCACACAAAAACAAAATGATGCATATTTATACCAGTGTATGAACAACTGCTTCTTGGTAACTCATGACCTATGTGGTAACTTACCTGAGACCCATAACCTGGAAAGAAGCGGAGCGGGCGACTGCTTGATTGCAGAGGTTTGCTGCCCCGTGTGGTAGTCCTCTGTAACTACAGGAACCGTTGGTCATCCACTGCCCTAAAGATTTCTACTTTTCAATTCCCAAACTCTGAGCCAAGATCTCTATCTCTGATCCAATTTGTTGGGCTATCAGTTAACTTTCTGCCCTTATGATTATTCTTGTTATGAAATCTGGGTCTCAGCAAAGTCTCTATAGAAAACCTCACTTTTTCTACATCCCTGAGTAATGGAATTGAGTCCATAACTTAGAATTTATCTAACTTTCATCCCTCCAGACTATATGGGTCATTTTTAGCTCTTTATGGTTTGGCCAAAAGCAAAACTCAACAATCCTAACTGCCTGTGGTTTCAGCAACAAAAGATATATGACTTTTGTGGACAGGGCACTTTCCCAAGCGAGAACACCTTGTACATTAGGCGGAGGGAAGGACCCTGCTGGGAGGCTGCACAGGCTATATATAAGGTCTCCCTGAGCATCCTTCTTCTGACCCCTGCAGCACAGTTAGCAAGACAAGCCCAGCATTCAGCCTCTAGATCCAGGAAAGATAACTCAGAGGCCTAGATGAATCACTGTACCTCCTTTCTTCATTTTTTTTTAAAGATTTTATTTATTTGTTAGAGAGAGAGAGCACAAGCAGGGGGAGCAGCAGGCAGAGGGAGAGGGAGAAGCAGACTCCCCACTGAGCAGGGAGTCTGGTGCTGGACTGGATCCCAGGACGCTGGGGTCATGACCTGAGCCAAAGGCAAATGCTTAACTGACTACTGAGCCACTCGGGCATCCCATCCTCTCTTCATTTAAATTAGTCCTTTTGTTATTAAGAACTGTAGGCCAACAATCCAAGTGGCCTCTGGCTGCACTTTTTTGTTGATCAGTGCAATCGTGTAATACAAATGTTTTCTCCATTGCTAGTGAGATGAGAGTGCATGGAAATGTCCTGCACCCTTCCCTGACTGCTGCAAATTCAGTCAGGTGGTCAGTGGAGATTTCTGGGAATTAGAGAACAGCAAGTTGGCCATTTTCTACTCATAGATTAATGTGATCAAGATTTATAATACAACCTTGAACAAGGAAGAAAAGACTGCACCTTAGCAAAATCATGTAAGGGTTATTATTGTACAGGAAAAAGGATTCAAGCCATGTTAATGGGCAGGAAGGAAATCAATCCTCACAGTGACAAGCTGTATTTGTTCTTAGACAACTTAGAAAAAACAACCACCAACCACAGGACAAAGCTCTCCCGCTACTCCATCCCACCCCTCCCTCCACTACAAGCTCTCCTGTTTGCAGGGTTTTTTTTTTTTTTGGAAGAGAAAGTCATTGACTTTCAGTGGATGCCTTAAGGTTTTGGAATTAGAAAAGAATAGTTGTACAGTGATTATCGTTAATCCACAGAGAAGTGGGGGCATTAAGAAAGGAAGGCACAGGGGCACCTGGTGGCTCAGTGGGTTAAGCCTCTGCCTTTGGCTCAGGTTGATCTCAGGGTCCTGGGATCTAGCCCCCCATAGGACTCTCCGCTCAGCAGGGAGCCTGCTTCCCCCTCTTTCTCTGCCTCCCTCTCTGCCTGCTTGTGATCTTTCTCTTTCTCTCTCTGTCAAATAAGTAAATAAATAAAAATCTTAAAAAAAAAAATAAGAAAGGAAGGCACACAAGAACAGCTTAGATAATGAGAGCAGCTGTATCAAAATCAAGCATTGTTAATGTTTTACCCGATAAGTAAAAGTTGTATTTTACTGTAGTTTTAGTTTTCATTCCTATTATTACTACAGATGAGCATGTCTTCTCATGTTTATTGTTAGTGTTCATTTAATTGTCCTTCTGTAACTGCCCACTCACATCCCTTGATCTCTAGTCTGATGTTAAATAACAGTAATGAGTGAGCATCCTTTTTTTGCTAAATTTACAGAAATCCCTCTGTTTCTCAATGAATATGATTGCTGCTGTTAACTATTGATCTAAAAAAAACTTTTAAAATCAAGCATGTTAATCTTCATCAAATGGCCTTTCTAGCATCTATCATATACTCTTTCTCCTTAATTATTGATGTTGCAAATCACTTCAATAGATTTCTAAATGCTGAGCCATCTTTGTATTTCTGAAGCATGCCACAGTGTTGTTTTAGTAGTGTGCTAGACAACAGTAGATAGCTATTTTTGTTTCTATGTTCACATATGGGATAAGTCTGCAAATGTATTTTTTGGTGTTATCCTCCAACATTTGGAACTAGTAGCATACCATTTCATAGTCTGAATTACTAATTTGTATAGCTTTATGTTTTGCAATAGTGTCAATATCTCTTTTTGTGTGTGTGTGCCTTAAAAGCTGAATTGGACTTAACTGCCCAAACATTTATCTGATACCTATGAGTTGGGGGGTAAAAAGGGGAGAGAGCTCTGATTTATAGTTTCTAACTATTCTTTATAGTCCCTTTAGTTACAGTTTCCAACTATTCTGGAGCCCTAATTTTTTTCAGGGAAGTTATTCATTTGATCTTTATTTTCAAATTTGTTGTTAGAAATGTAGAGTTAGTATTCATTTAAAATGGTTAAATTTCTTCATTAGCTGAGAAAATACCTTCTCATAATTGATGTTGGTATTTGGGTTGTCTAGATGGCCTTTCAAAAGAAATATTTTGGGAAAAAAAAACAGCTCTGAAGACAAATATTTTCCTTTCCATTTCATTAATTTATGCTCTTATAGGCATTAATTCCTTTATTCTTAGTTCTTTAGTATTGCGACTAACTTGCCTTCTGAAGTGGAATGTATAGCACATACATTTGGAAATTTTTTTGCTTTCAAAAAATATGAAGTTTTCATATGTTTTATTTTTTACCACTGTTTACTTATAAACATTAATTTATTGTGATTTAATAACATCATAACATTTGCTGACATCATAGCTCCAGAGTACTGAGGAAGAATAAATGAAAAGCTTTCATTAGGGTGCCTAGGTGGCTCAGTGGGTTAAAGCCTCTGCCTTCAGCTCAGGTCATGGTCCCAGGGTCCTGGGATGGAGCCCCGCATCGCATCGGGCTCTCTGCTCAGCAGGGAGCCTGCTTCCTCCTCTCCCTCTGACTGCCTCTCTGCCTACTTGTGATCTCTCTCTCTCTGTCAAATAAATAAATAAAATCTTTAAAAAAAAAAAAGAAAGAAAGAAAGAAAAGCTTTCATTAGTACCCCTGTCTACCACATAGTTTTTTTACTTGCCTCTTGAACCTGAGTTTTTAGGAGTTTCTTTTTAAAAATGATTTCAGGGCACCTGGGTGGCTCAGTCCAACTCCTGATTTCAGCTCAGGTTAGGATCCCAGGGTCATGAGATGGAACCCAGCATTGGGCTCTGCAGTCAGCATAGAGTTTACTTGTCCCTCTCCCCCGCCACACACACACACACACTCTCTCTCTCTCAAATAAATAAATAAATCTTATAAAAATGATTTCTTTGCAGTTATTTTACAGTCTTCCTTTAACTTGTAGGTTTTGTTTTTACCATATTTTGGTCATTGATTTCTTGGTCTATTGGTCTAGTTTCAAGATTTCCACTTCGGGGGATTTGTTGACATTTTTCTTTGGCCTTAATATGTAATCAATTTTGTGTGTGTGTGAATGTTTCACAGTCAACTTACTTCTAAGTGGAGCCAAATTTTCCCAATTTTCTATATTTATCAAAATAAAAGAAATAGATAAATAAAAATATAATTTCAGAAACAGATTTTCAAAGCTCTATCAAGAAAAATACAGCATGAGATTCAAAATAGATTTATGCAGTTCAGGGTTCCCAAAATCCGAGCCTTTGTTGTTCTTCTGCCTTCCTACCTACCTCACCGTTATAGATCTCACCGTCTCCCAAAATCCATGGGTTCAAGTCCCAACCATTAGTGCCTCCGAAGGTAGCCCTATGTGGAGATGAGGCCTTTGAAGAGATGATTAAGTCAAAATGAGCCTCTTAGAGTAGGGCCCTAATCCAAAAGGACTGGTGTCCTTACAAGAAAAAGAGAAGTCAGGAGTGCGTGCACCAAGAAAAGGCCGTGAGAGGACACAGTGAGAAGATGGTCATCTGCCAGACCAGGAGAGAGGCCTCAGGAGAAAACACACCTGCAGAAGCCTTGATTTTGGACCTCCAGCCTGCAGTATTGGAAGAAAATGGTTTCTGTTGCTTAAGCCACCCATTCGATGATATTTTATTATGGTAGCCCTAGCAAACTAATACAATTACCCACAGACCACAGTTCCCATAATGCCCTTTATAGCAGAGGCCAAGTGCATTTACTGTTCACCGGTCACCCCTGCAACCATTGCTTTTCTTAGGTAGAGAAATATTTCTCAGGACTCATGTCTTTATCAAACATAGGAAACAAATGGTCCAAATTAGATCACTTTACTTATTGTAAAGTGATTTACTATTGTTCCAATAGAAATGAACTCACTCATTCAATTTGCTCATTCTTTTCTCTCTGCTTGAAGTTTATCAAATCCACAGCTGGACAAACAGGTTACAGACTGGTCCCAGGCTATGAATTCCTGTCTCTCAACTCCTGGTTGAATGTCCTTTACCACTCACTGCACTACTCATTTCAAAGACTTCAAGGTTTGTCTAAAGAATTTACTTTTCTCTCCAACCCTACAAATAGAATGGCATGTTAAGCAAACAACTGTCCTTCAAGCTTTTTTGAAAGTGAACATTTCTGAAGTCTTGAGGTATGCTACCTTTTCATTTAAAATGAATTGGGATTATTCTAAAATAACACAATATAGGAAGAGGGTAGTTTCCAGGAATATCTATATTTACAATTCTGAAAACACTATTCATTTATACAGGTCAATCTTCTGGTGAGAAACAGAATTTCTTAGCTCTGAAATATTTAAAGATGTGGCTGAGGCAGAGAGAATTCTGAAAGTTTAAAATTGAAATTCACTTGTTACAGGAACTGCTTGAGGCCTTTTAGTTTAATATTCCTGTGACTAAAAGCCATTATATAATTACACAATAAGTCCTTGCACCATAAATCAATGGAACTCATATTAAGTAGCTTTCCTTTGAAGGGACTGAGATGAGAATGGGATTGAGAAAGAGTGAAAAAGAGAAAAAACATTTGTTGTTTTTTCCTGTTTAAAATAACTTTCATTACTTTTTACTTCTTCCAGGTTCATTAAAGATAATAATAGGTAAAAAGGAATAAAATGTTCATCTATCATCTCACGATCCCCAGTAATAACCAATATTGCTAATTCAATGTACATATTTCCAGTCAGTTTTAAATATATAGAATATATAATATATATTTAATACATATATACACTATATATTTTTTATTTTATATATTTTATATATTATACATTTATTTTAATATATATTTTACATAATATATATTTATAAATATAATATATATTTTATTTTTTCTATTTTATATTATATATTTATTTTAATATATTATATATTTATTTTAATATATTATATATTTATTTTAATATATTATTTAATTTATTTTATTGAATTACATTAAATTGAATATATTAAATGTTTTATTTTATTAAATATAAAATAAATAATTTTATTAAATTAAATATATTTTTAAAATTAAATATATTAAATTAGCTATATTGAGTTAAAAATATATTAAATTTATATCTATTTAATGTATAATTAAATATATATATATTTTTTTCAATTGAAATTGTTTGAATTGGTGTTTTTGGTTGAATGTCCCTAGAAGACTTTGAGACAAGGATTCAAGTGCTAATAGTTCACTTGAGAGATGACATCAGGAAACATGGGTAGGAGAGTAGATAACGGAGATAGAGAAGAGAAAGCAGCCAAATAGAGGGTACATTATCTGGGAAAGTATTGTTGTGGCTCCCTTGAGCTGATTCCAATGAGGAACTCTGGGGGTCAGCACTGTTCTCCAAGTCATCTCAACGAAAGAGTGAATGACCCGGGCTATGCATATGTGAACTCCGTCAATTACTGGGTGAGTGCTCATCTAGGAGCATTATTCTTTACCATGTCTGGTCTGCTAAGCATATGGACCAAAAAAAAAAAAGCCCCACGTCAGGCAAACAGAAGTAGACGCTGGCAGCTGGCAGCATAGCAAGCATACATGGAAATAGGGAGGGCGGAGGTGCATGGCCACAGCACACATAGTGTCTGCAAGTCACATGCTGTTTGGTGACCTGCTCCAAACCTGGGACTTCTTATATGACATGAGATGGTCTGAAGCTGAGGTTACAGTCATTTGTCTGCATATTAGGCCATTGAATAATGACATCCATCTCTCTTCACATTTGGAGTTTCCACATGTTCATTACAATGCACGGATTGTGAGAGCATCTAGGTGGCCCTGTCAGTTGAGCAACCAACTCTTGGTTTTGGCCCAGGTTATAATTTCATGGTCATGGGATGGAGTCCTGTGTTGGGCTTTGTGCTCAGCGGGGAGTCTGCTTGAGATTCTCTCTCCCTCTCCCTGCCCCTCCCCCTGCTCACATGTGTGTGCTCGCTCTCTCAATTAAATAAATAATAAAATATTTTTTAAAATAATATATGCATTGCAATAAACATTCTTGTATAGAAATATTTTGTGCCACTATAGAAATATTATTCTTATAAATAGCTAGACTTGGAATCACTGCTCCAAAAGATATGCACAATTTTGTGGGTTTTGATCTGCATCACAAAGTTGCTCTCTGGAAAGATCATATCAATTTACACAATTACAATGTGTTTTATTTCTATTGTTTCCTGCCCAATATTGACCAAAAGGGACAGGGCTGCCCCAAAGGGTCACAGGGGGGATGGTGCAGTGGGTATGCTGCCACTTTAGTGGATGCAAAAGGCAAAACATCAAACCAGAGGATTTTCTCCTACCCAAAGATCTAATATAATTTGCCTTGCTAGATTTTATTTTTTTTAACATTTTTTTATTTATTTATTTGACAGAGAAAGCACAAGAGAGCACAAGCAGAGGAGTGGCAGGCAGAGGGAGAGGCAGGCTCCCTGCTGAGCAAGGAGCCTGATGCAGGACTCAATCCCAGGACCCTGGGATCATGACCTGAGCTGAAGGCAGATGCTTAACTGACTGAGCCACCCAGGCACCTCTACCTTGCTAGGTTTTAGACTTGCTTGGGACATGTTACCCCTTCCTTCCTTCCCATTTCTACCTTTTGGAATGAGAATACCATTGTAGTTTGAAAGCACATCTACTTGCCTGGTTTCACAAGTTCACAGAAAAGAATTTTGCCTCAGGGTGAATCTGCTTTGAATGATGTTTAGATAAGACTTTGGACTCCAGACTTTAGACTTGATGATAGAATGAATTACAAGTATTGGGGCTAGGGTGCCTGGGTTGCTCAATCAGTTAAGCATCGGCCTTTGGCTCAGGTCATGATCCTAGGGTCCTGGGATCAAGCCCAGAGTCGAACTCCCCGCTCAGTGGAAAGTCTGCTTCTCCCTCTCCATTCATCCCTCTCCCCACCTCATGTTCTCTCTTGCTAGCTCTCACTCTCTCTCAAATAAACAAATAAAAATAATCTTAATAAAATAAAATTAAAAAGTGTATTGGGGCTGTTGGGATGGAGTGAATGCATTTTTCATGTGAGAAAGACATAAGTTTTAGGGGATGGATGCTGTAGAATGAATTGTGTCCCATCAAAATCCATATATTGAAACCCTGAGAGTGGGATCATCATGACTAGATTAGTACCCTTAAGAAAAGAGACATCAAAGAGCTTTCCGCCTGTCTCTCTCCCTCTGCCATGTGAGGACAAAGCAAGAAGGTAACTGCATGCCAGCAAGAGAGCTCTCACCAGAACCTGACCATGCTGGCACTCTGATCTTGAACTTCCCAGCCTCTGGAACTATGAGAAATCAGTTGTTTAGGCCAACCAGTCTATGGTATTTTGTGACAACAACCTGAGCAGACTAATACATCTGCCTTAATTCCAGGTTTGAGAGTCTATGCCCCCGACCACGTATGGGCAGGCGCAGATATACCGTATGAGAACGAAGCTGAAAGGACTGAGCTGGTGGGAGGTGGAGAGTTCATGTGGGTGAATCTTGACTGATGCAAAGCAAAAGACAGCACAGAGCAAATATATTTGCAAATATATCCTCCTTTTTAACTCTTCCATGGACTGATCTGAGGTAGGATTCCTCCTTACAGTCTTCTGGGAAGTGCTGGATGTTAAGCAAATACGCCCACTGAGCAGCCTGTCATCTCTGTTCCAATCTTCCCTTGCCTCACTTCTTTTATTTCCCTTATCTTACCACACCTATGCCTGCACCACACTTTCATTGCTGCCTCGGGGTCTCCTTTCTAAAGGACCAGTGCTCACACATACATTTTTTATAAAGACTTTGTATTTTTATTTTTTTAAGATTTATTTATTTACAGAGAGAACTAGCGAGAACGAGAGTGCACAGGGTGGGGAGACGGTCTTCAGCAGACTCCCCATTGAGCATGGAGCCGGATACTCCTGAACTGAGTCATTTTATGTTTGAGATGGTTGTTCAGATACAATTATCTTTTAGAAAGTGAGCAAATAAAGTTTCCAATTAGTTTCCAATTATGTCCTTGAATAAAACATGAGCTAAATAATAAACTATATTTAATAGTCTTTTAGAAAACTATATCCAGTTAATGTGAATTAATGACAGAGTATAAACTTGATGAGAAGTCTCAAATATACAGAGTCCTTGAGAGATTCATCTTGTTGTTTATCACTGACACAGATTTACTTTCTAAGAAAACTGAGCTGAATGTGCAAATAAGAGGAAATGGAGAAATACATATATTATAAATAGTAAAATAAGATTTAATGTGATCTTTCTTTAAATAATGTAAATTATCTCCACCTTACAGTGAATGCTAAAATGTATTGGCAATGTTAATTTTAACAAAGATAAATCTGAAGCTCTACATTCTGGTTCAGAAATTCAAACAAAAACTGGATAGAAAGAACCTACTTCAGCTGCAAAGATGAAATCTCAGGAATTTTTTTTTTAAAGAATTTGTATTTATTTATTTGACAGAGAGAAAGATAGCACAAGAAGGCTGAGTAGCAGGTAGAGAAAGAGGGATAAGCAACCTCGCCACTGAGCAAGGCCCTATGTGGGCCTTGATCCCAGGACTCTGGGATCATGATCTGAGCTGAAGGTAGTTGCTCAACCAACTGAGCCACCTAGGCACCCAAGGATTTTTTTTTTTTTTTTTTTTTTTTACAAAATTCATGTGAACACTTTTGAAGCTCTAATCCAGTCTTATGCTGTATTAATAGGAGTACTTTTGTCCAACTGATTCAAAAGAAATAGTCAACCATGCTATGTTTTGTGAGAATTTTTCAGGGACATGGTGAACAGCTCCAGGAGCTGATACGAATCAAAACACTTTGAAAATGATTAATTTATCTAGGAAAATTCAGTCTAAAAGATTAAGATCCAAAAAAACATGTATGAAAAGAGAATGGTTGAAAGGACTAAGAATACTTAACCTAGAGAAGCAAAGCTTTCTAAGGGCATTGACTGCTGTCTCCAAATAGCTGGAGGGCTGTTATCAGAAAAAAAGATACAGAGTTGCAGATTTCAGGTCATTCTCAGAGAAAAATTTCCAATTTCCAAGGACAATGTCCAACAATGGGATGAGATAACTTAGATAGCAGTCTTCCTGACTTCCAGTCTTAGATAGTCTAGTCTTCCTGACTAGAAGTGTCCAAATACAGGTTAGATGACATTTATTTCAGACATCATTACTGTGCATTATGGGTGGAATGGTAGAACATGACTACTGTGGTTCCCTTTATCCTTAATTACCTGCTAGAGGATCATCAAAACACCCTTCTTTATTTTGAAATTTTGAAAATTTCAGATTATATAAACATATTTTAAGGGGCGCCTGGGTGGCTCAACTAGTTAAGGGTCTGCCTTCAGTTCAGGTCATGATCCTGGGGTCCTGGGATCGAGCCCTGTATGAGGTTCCCCGCTCAGTAGCAAGTCTGCTTCTTCCTCTCCCTCTGCCACTCTGCCTGCTTATGCTCTCTTGTTCTCTCTGTCAAATAAATTTTAAATAAAATCTTTAAAAATACTTCACCTAAAACATACCATCATATGAATCTCATCTCAGTAAATTGTGTTTAAAAAAGAATTATAGGGGTGCCTGGGTGATTTAGTCAGTTAAGTGCCAACTCTAAGTTGCAGCTCAGGTCATGATATCAGGTTCATGAGATGGAGCCCCCGTCATGGACCCTGCTTAAGATTCTTTCTCTCCCTCTCTTTCTATCCCTGCCCCTTCTCCCCTACTCTCTAAAAAGAAAAAAAAAAAATAATGATTATTTAAAAAGCACACATGAAAAAGTGCTCAGCATCACTCAGGCATCAGGGAAATACAAATCAAAACCATTGTGAGAGACCACCTCACACCAGTCAGAATGGTTGAAATTAACAAGTCAGGAAACAACACATGTTACCAAGGATGCAGAAAAATGGAAACCCTCCTAAACTGTTGGTGGGAATGCAAGCTGGTGCAGCCACTCTGGAAAATAGTATGGAGGTCCCTCAAAAAGCTGAAAATAGAGCACCCCATGACAAAGAACACACAGAGCAGGAGAAACCTGCATGCCCCCATGAGGGCAACCCCACCATTGGCAGCCCCCCTAGACACATACCAGGAGCCTGATGTGCCACCTGACCCCCGTCCTCAACTCAGCCCACTGGCAAGCCCCCCTCAGAGCCGGCAGATTGGACCTGCCATGCCCTTAGGCCCAAACCATAACCCTAGGTTGGGTTTTCAGGCTTCTGTCCCCAGAGGCCTGGCCCCCAAGCACTCCAGATTGGGGACCCCTCAGCCACACCACAGGACTCTGCCCGCCACCCAGGAGGAAACCATGCTGTTTGGAGCTGCTAGAACCCTCAGAGTGGGAGAAACCTGCATGCTCCCCTGAGGCCACCCCCACATCGGCACCCCTCCCAGGGCACAAACTCAGAGCCTGACCCTCAGTTTAACCCCTGCCCTCAGCTCTGCTACCAGGGAGCTCACGCCATGGGGGGCCATCAAGGGAGCTGCATGGGCCTGGCCCGTGATCCCAGATAGTCTCAACACAAACCTAGCAAGAAAGCTCTCAAAGCACTGGACGGGCACGCGGCCCAAAAGGACACACAACGCTGGCCAATTCTCACGATTGATATTGATTTGGGCAGAAATCGATATTGATTTGGGCAGAAAGCTCGTGAGAATTGGTGGGAAGCCACCAGGATACTCATTTCTGGTAACAAGGGCCTTCAAGGGAGCCGCCTGTGGTGCCCCATGATCCCCAGTGGTCGCAGCCCAAACCCTGCAAGAAAGTGCTCTAAAAGCCAGGTGCATGTGCACACAGCCCATATCACATGGGCTCCCTCTACTCAGGCCCCCAGGGATTCCACCTTAGTGCCAGGAGCTTGGGCCTGCCATGCCCCTAGGCCCTAACCCTAACCCTAGGTTGGGTTTTCAGGCTTCCAACTCCAAAGCTGGTACCCCAGCCTTCAAGTATGAGGACCCTGAGCCACAACACAGGACTCCACTGCCCCCCAGAAGGAAACCGTGCCATTTGGAGCTGTGCAGAGCCCTCAGAGCAGGAGAAACCTACATGTACACCTGAGGCCACCCTCACATTTGGCCGCTGCCCTGGACACAAAGCCACAGCCTGACACACAGCCTGACATCCAATCTCAACTACGCCCCCAGGCACCTTGCCTCAACAGAGGCAGATCTGACCTGCCATGCCCCTAGGCCTTGACCTTAACCCAAGATTCACTTTTCAGACTTCTGTCCCCAGAGGCCTGGCCCCAAAACCCTGCTGATTGGGGATTCTCGAGCCACACTACAGGACTCCCCCTACCCCCCAGGAGGAAACAATGCCATTTGGTGCTGCACAAAATCCTGACAGCAGGAAAAACCTGCATGCCCCCTGAGGTCACCCCCACCTTCCAAAGTACAGTCAAGTACAGACAAGGGTAGGATCCCTACCCTGATCCAGGAACTGCTATGGGTGCAGGTACGGGAGACAGAAGCAACAGCAAGACACCAAGCTCACCTGCTGAATGCTGGGGGCACAGGTCAAGGGATCTCGTGATGTGGGATGTGGAGTCTGCTCGGAACTACCTCTGGGAGGGAGAGGGGGGAGGAATAAGAAAGAGAAACTGCCTGCCCCTGGCCCATGCCACCTGCCCACCACTTCTGGCACACATCAGTCTACACTGCTGACACAGCCTGGGCTCAGGATGGGCTGGCTCGGGTCCCTCAGCACTCAGAGGGGCAGCTGGCTCCAGGGCTCAGGGACATGCAGAGGGCGGTGGCAGGGAAGGCTGGCCCTCCGAGGTCATGCCCTCTTTGGGCAGACAGAGCTGCAGGACTGCTGAAAACCCACTGAGAGGTTTGAAAGACATGCCACGGATGAACTAAGGCACAGAGAAACAGAAAACAATATTGGTTTTTAAGGTCACAGCTGTCACCTGAGGAAGTATGACAGCTTCCCTGAGAAGGACTGAGGGGAGGGCAAGCCAGGCTGAAAAGGAAGACGTGGCTCTCCTGATTGGGGACCTGCAGCCTCCTTCCAGGGCAGCGCATCATCCTCACCTCACAGGGGACCGATGGAAATGTTCCCTCAGGAGACTGACAGAGCTGCCTCTTGAGAAGGCTACCTGGCATAGGCTTGCACAAGGCAGAGGATGAGGGCCAGATGGAGGGAGGGCAATACTCCAGGGGGCCATGGGACAAAAGCAGAGGCTCATGAACATGAAGATGATGGAAAATAGGAGGCAGCAGCATGGGAACCCCTGGCATGAGAGTGCCACCGGGACAGTGCCCACATCTACAGTGACTGGGTACCTTCTGTGTCAGGCACGGTTGACTTCAGTGGACTCCAGTTTAGTGCTGACCACAACCCTAGGAAGTGTGCACCACCACCGCCCTCCTCTCCCCATGCTGCTGCTAGGAATCACAGTCACCAGATCCCGATTGGTTTTCATGGAAATAGAGCACTGGCTCCCACCACTTCCACTCCCTCTCTGGTGGTGGTCCAGTGTGACCCTAGTGAATGGTCAGAGACTGCTGTCTACTTGTCTTCACACAACTCAACAGACAGGAGGGGGTCCCTGAATTCCACAAGTTCTGATGAGATAGATCTACAGGCCCCACTACCCCACCCACCACCAACACGCAGTGGCTCACTTGGGACCTTGGCTATTGTCATGAAACTCACCATGCCCTGTTTCTGTCACTTCCAACAGAAAGTCAGATTCTGATGACCCAATTTACCATACATCCTGGTTTATGACTTGGGACCATGCCATGAACCCACATGGCACCTTTCTGATAGAGAAGACCACCCTACACCTCATGGAAAATGTTTCTAAGGAAGTACATGCCCATCACGGCTACAGTGTGAACAATGATACACAGCTGGCATGGTAGTAATCAATAATTCTAACAAGGGTTGACCACCTCCCCCAACCCCAGTCTCACAAAACCTTCCTCTGTCCCCATGGAAGTCATGGTCTGCCCTCAGAAAATACCCCAGGAAACTAACCTTTAAACTGAATGCTCCCTTCATGCTCTGGCTCAAATCTTGTCCAACCATAATAGTACAAAAGTAGAAATCAGTCACAAGAAGAAAATGGGACAGTCACAAATATGTGGAAATTCAACAAATGCTAGTTAACAACCAATAGTCAAATAAGAAATCAAAAGAAAATTTAAAAGTACCTTGAGGCAAATGAAAAAGAGAACCTATGAAAAGTTATGGGATGCAACCAAAGTACCTTTAAGGGGGAAGTTCATAGAAATTCAGATTCTCATCAATCCATCTGAAAGCTCTCCAATAACCAACCTAATATACACAGGATAGAATTGGGAGAAAAAAAAAAAAAAAGCCTGAAATCGGTAGACAGAAGGAAATAAAAAAAGGAAAGTGGAGATAAATCCAATGGAGATTAAAAAAACAAAGGATCCATGAAAATATGGGCTGCCATTTTTGGAAAGATAAACCACCCTGACAAACTTTTAGCTTGACTCACAAAGAAAGAGAGAGGGCTCAAATACAATGAGGAAAGAAAGATGATTGATTCCTGTCTCACATCAAAGTCCTAGAGGAGAACACAGACAACAACCCCTTCAACCTTGGGCACTGCAACTTCTTGCAAGACATGTCTCTAAAGGCCAGGGAAACAAAAGCAAAAATGAACTATTGGGACTTCATCAAGGTAAAAAGCTTCTGCACAGCAAAGGAAACAATTGACAAAACTAAAGGCAATCTACAAAATGGGAGAAGATATTTGCAAATGGCATGACAGACAAAGGACAGAAAAAGATCTGGTATCCAAGATCTACAAAGATCTGCTCAAACTCAACACCCAAGAAACAAAGAAACCACTCAAGAAATGGGCAGAAGATGGGAAGAGACACTTCTCCAAAGAAGACACACAAATGGCCAACAGTCCCTGAAAAAGTGCTCCACATCAATTCTCATCAGGGAATTCAAAACCACAATGAGATACCACCTTCCAGCAGTTAGGATGGCTCAAGTTAACAGGACAGGAAACAACAACTGTTGGCAAGAATGTAGAGAAATGGGAACCCTCTTACACTGTTGGTGGGAATGCAAGCTGGTATAGTCACTCTGGAAAACAGCATGGAGTTTCCTCACAAAGTTCAAAGTAGAGCTGACCTATGACCCAGCAATTGCACTCCTGGCTATTTACCCCAAAGATACAGATGCAGTGAAATGAAGGGGCACATGATCCCCAATGTTCATAGCAGCAATGTCCATAAGAGCCAACCTGTGGAAGGAGCTGAGATGTCCTTCGACAGAAGAATGGATAAAGAAGATGTGGTATATACATACCATAGAATTTTACTCAGCCATCAGAAGAGATGAATGTCCACCATTTACATTGACATTGGTGGAACTGGAGGGGGTTATGCTAAATGAAATCCATCAAGCAGAGAATGACAATAATCATATGGTGTCACTCACATGTGGAACACAAGGAATAGTGTGGAGGACCACAGGGGAAGGGAGGGAAAACTGGATGGGAAAAAATCAGAGAGGGAGACAAACCATGATAGACTCTTAATCATAGAAAACAAACTGGAGGAGAGGTAGGTTGGGGGGCGGGGTACTTGGGTGATGGGTATTAAGGAGGGGACATGTGGTGATGAGCCCTGGGTGTTACGTGCAACTAATGAATCATTGACCATTACCTCCAAAACTATACCTTGGCTAACTGAATTTAAATTAAAAATGTGAAAAACTTAAAAAAAAAAAAAGAAACTTGAGCTACTAAAAGGAATATCACAAAAATACAAAGGATCATTGGAGAGTACTATGAGCAAGTAGAGGCCAACACCTTGGACAACCTAGAAGAAATGGATAAGTTCCTGACAACAACCTAGAATGAACAGTGAAGGGAAAAAAATTTCTGAACAGACTGATCACTAATAAAAAGATTGATTCGATAGTCAAATCCTCCCAGGAAACAAATGCCCAAGACCAGATAGTCCCACTGAGGAGCTGTAACCAGACGGTAGAAGAAGAATTAATACCAACCCTTTCCAAACTGTTTTTTAAAAAGGAGAGAAAAGGGATGCCTGAGTGACTCAGTGGATTAAGTCACTGCCTTCGACTCAGGTCATGATCCTAGGGTCCTGGGATCGAGTCCCGCTTTGGGCTCCTTGCTCAATGGGGAGCCTGCTTCTCTCTCTGCCTCTGCCTGCCACTCTGCCTGTTTCTGTGTACTCTGTCTCTCTGACAAATAAATAAATACAATCTTTTAAGAAATAAAAATAAAAAAGGAGAGAGGGGCATACGTCCAATCTCTTTTCATGAAGGCAGCAGTAACCTGCTACCAAAACAAGACAAGGATGCTACAAGAAAAGGGAAGGCCAATATCCCTTATGAACAGAGATGCAAATGTCCTCAACAAATTACCCACAGCATCAATTCAACAATCCATCAGGAGAATCACACAACACGACCCAATGGGATTTGTTCCAGGGATGCAAGGATGATTCCACATCTGCACATCCACCAATAACACACACCACCTTAACAAATTAAAAGAAAGATCCTAGGGTTGTGTATGAGGGAACATACCTCAACCAGACAAAGGCCCTATGTGAAAAGCCCACAGCTGACATTATACTCAAGGGTGAAATGCTGAAAACTTTCCCACTACCAGCAAGAACATGATAAAGATGCCTACTCTTATCACTTTCATTCATCTTTGCATTGAAAGCCCTCGCCAAATGATTTAGAGAAAAAAAAAAAAGATATGAAATCTGAATAGGAAAAGGAAATGTTCACTATTTGCAGATGACATACTATATGTAGAAATCCCTAAGGAGTCCACAAAAAAAATTGTTTTATTAACAAATAAACAAATTTGAATAAATTAGAATAAATAAATTCTGTAAAGTTGCAGGATAAAAAGTGAATATAAAGAGACATGTTGCAGTTCTTATTTTTTAAAGAATGTATGTATTTGACACAGAGAGAGACAGAGACAGAGAGAGCATAAGCAGGGGGAACAACAGAGAGTCAGGGAAAAGCAGACTCCCTGCTGAGCAGGGAGCCCAATGCCAGACTCATTCCCAAAACCCCAGGATCATGACCTGACCTGAAGTCAGACACTTAACTGACAGAGCCACCCAAGTGCCCCGACTTGTATTTTTATGTACTGATGACCAGCTTTCACAAAGAGATTAAGAAAGCAATGCCATTGACAATTGCATCAAGCTAAAAAAAGTCTAGGAATAAAAGTAACCAAGAATTAGGAAGCCCTGGTATACTAACACATGGTGGAAAGGGAAGGAAGAATATGTGCGTGTTGGTGGGTGAATGTATGGGCCAAAGATTTGGAAGATGACACAAATAAATGGAAGTGTATGCCATGCTCATTAACTAGAAGAGTCAATAATGTTAACATGCCCACCATACCCAAAGCAATCTGGAGAAAGAAGAGAGAGACAGAGTCCAAAATGGCAGAGGAGTGGACATCTTCATTTCATCTGGCACAAGGAATTTAACTAGATAGCTATCAAACCATTCTAAACACCTGCAAATTCTAGCACAGATCCAAGAAAAGAATAGCAGCAATGCTACAAATAGTAAAGAGACCACTGTCCACAAGGTACAAAGTAGAGAAAAGTGAGTCTAAGCCGATGGGTGGGAAGATAAACCCTGGGGGGAGGGAGCCTCTGTCAGCCGGCTACTGCCAAGTGCTAGGGGCAGCAGAGCACAAAATCAGAACTTGCAGAAGTCTGTTCTGGTGAGGGATGTCGCTCTGGTGGCTGGGCAGGGGTGAAACCCTCGATGGGACAGTGTGGTCTCAGGATCATCAGGGTTCCAGGAAGACCGGGGACACTTGAGGGCAGCAGAGTTCCCAGGTATTGGAGCAGGGAAGCCATTTACAAAGAGTGGACCCAGGAGTGGGCTCTAAGCTGGAGGTTGCCATGAACTGTGATCCACAGCGCAGTCCGCCCACTGTTGAGAAGGGACTCAAGAAGTGGCACACCTGGACAGAGCCCCCTTTCTCCCCCAGGAGGAGTGGTGCCTGAGCATGCTGCAGGAGTCTGGGCTTGGAGACTCCAAACTGGGTTGTGTGTCAGACACAGAAATGCTTGGTCACAGGACTGGTGAGCACAGAGTGCAGACAGAGACCAGGGAGACACGAAGGAATGACTGCTTTTCTGTGAGGGCGCACTAAGGAGTGGGGCCCCGAGCTCTCAGCTCCAGGGCCAGAGATAGGGAGGCTGCCATGTTCATTCTCACCCAAAAAGATTGGGATCATTCCCTGCATATTTTTAGACCACAATGCTTTGAAAATGAAACTACATCACAAGAGGAAAAGTGGAAAGAACTCAAATACATGGAGGCTAGAGAGCATCCTACTAACGAATGTATGGTTCACCCAGTCAAATCAAGATGAATTTTAAAAATTCATGGAAACACAGGAGAATGAAAACACAACTGTTCAATATCTTTGGGATGCAGCAAAGACAGTCCTAAGAGGGAAGCTTATAGCACAACAAGAGTTTCTCAAGAACCAAGAAAGTTCTCAAATACACAACCTAACCCTACACCTAAAGGAACTGGAGAAAGAGGAGCATAGAAAGCCTAAACCCAGAAGGAAAGAGAAATAATAATGATCAAAGGAGAAATCAATGAACTAGGAACCAAAAGAATAGTAAATAAGTCAATGAATCTAGGAGCTGCTTCTTTGAAAGAATTAAGATTGATACACCGCTGGTCAGATTTCTCAAAAAGAACACAGGAAGGACCCAAATAAATAAAATCATGAATCAAGAAGGAGAGATCACACTCAACACCAAGGAAACACAAACAAGTATAGGAACATAGGATGCCAACTTTATGTCAACCGATCAGGCTGTCTTGAAAAAAATGGATGCATTCCCAGAAACATAGAAACGACCAAAACTGAACCGCAAAGAAAAGGAAACCTGAGGAGACTCATAATCAGCAGCCAACTTGAAGCAGTCATCAAAATCCTCCAGGAAACAAGAACCCAGCACCAGATGGCTTCCCAGGGGAATTCTACCAAACATTTAAAGAAGATTTAATACCTCTTGTTCTGAAACATTTCCTGGTTTGTTCTGAACTGGAAGGGTAACTTCCAAGCCCTTTTGATAAGGCCAGCATTACCTTGATCCCAAAACCAGACAAAGACCCCACCCAAAAGGAGAATTACAGATCACTATTCCTGATGAATATGGATGCAAAAATTCTCACCAACATACTAGCCAATAGGATCCAACAGCCCATTAAAAGAATGATTCACCACGACCAAACTGAATTTATTACTGGGCTGCAAGGGTGGTTGAACAACCGCAAATCAATCAGTGGAATCCACTACCTTAATAGAAGAAAGAACAAGAACCATAGGATACTCTCAATAGATGCAGAAAAAGCATCTGACAAATTAATGCATCCCTTCTGGATCAAAACTCTTCACTGTGGAGGGACAGAGGGTACCTCCACATCATAAAGGCCATCTATGGGAAACCCACAGAGAATATCACTCCCAATGGGGAAAAACTGAGAGCTTTTCCCTTCATGTCAGGAACATGAGAGGGATGCCCATTCTCATCACTACTGTTCAACATAGTACTAGAATTCTTAGCCTCAGCCATCTGACAATGAAAAGAAAAGGCATCTAAATGAGCAAAGAAGTCAAACTCTCACGCTTTGTAGACAATAGGATAATTTCTGTGGAAAATCCAAAAGACTCCACCCCCAAATTGCTAGAACTCAGCCAGGAATTCCGTAAAGTGGCAGGATATAAAATCAATACACGGAAATCACTTGCATTTGTCTGCAGCAACAATGAGACAGAAGAAACAGAAATTAAGGAGTCCATCCCATGTATCATCACACCCCAAACCAAAAGATACTTGGGACTCCATCTAACCAAAAAGGCAAAGGATTTGTATGCAGAAAACCATATCATAGTCATGAATGAAATGGAGGAAGACAAAAAGAAATGGAGAAATGTTCCATGGTCACGGATTGGAAGAAGAAATATTGTGAAAATGTCTATGCTACCCAGAACAATCCACAGATTCAATGCAATCCCTATCAAAATACCATCCACATTTTTCACAGAACTGGAATGAATAATCCCCAAATTTGGGTGGAAGCCAAAGAGACTCCGAATAGCCAAAGGGATGTTGAAAAAGAAAACCATCACTGATGGCAACACAGTTGCAGACTTCAAGCTCTATTACAAAGCTGTAATGTCAAGACAGTATGGTCCTGGCACAAAAATAGACACACAGATCAATGGAATAGAATAAAGAAACCAGAAATGGACTCTCAACTCTAGGATCAACTAATCTTCCTCAAAGCAGGAAAGAATATCCAATTGGGGAAAAAAAAAGTAAAAGTGTCTTCAATAAATGGTGCTGGGAACACGGGACAGCCATATGCAGAATAATGAAACTGGACCATTTCCTTATATCATACACAAAATATAGACTCTAAGTGGATGAAAGACTGCAGTATGAGACAGGAATTCATCCAGATCCTTGAGGAGAGCAAAGGCAGCAACCTCTTTGACCTAGGCCACAGCAATTTCTTGCTACACATGTCTCCAAAGGCGAGGGAAACCAAAGCAAAAATGAACTGTTGGGATTTCATCAAGATAACAAGCTTCACACAGCAAAGGAAACAGTCAACAAAACCAAAAGACAACAAAAAGAATGAAAGAAGATATTTTCAAATGATGTATCAGATAAAGGGCTCATATCCAAAATCTAGAAAGAACTTACCAAACTCAACACTCACAGTACAACTAATCCAATCAAAGGCCAAAGACATGAACAGACATTTCTCCAAAGAAGACATCCAAATGGCCAACAGACACTTTAAAAAGTCCTCAACATCCCCTGATATTAGGAAAATACAAATCAAATCCATAACGAGATACCAATTTACACCAGTCAGAATGGCTAAAATGAACAAGTCAGGAAAAGACAGGTATTGGTGAGAATGTGGAGAAAGGGGAACCCTTTTATATGGTTGGTGGGAACACAAGCTGGTAAAGCCACGCTGGAAAACAGTGTGGAAGTTCCTCAAGAAGTTGAAAATAGAGCTACCCTGCAACCCTGCAATTGCACTGCTGGGTATTTTTCCCTAAGATATAAAAGTAGTGATCTGAAGGGTCACCTGCACCCCAATGTCTATAGCAGCAATGCCCACAAGAGCCAGAGTATGCAAAGAGCCCAGAGGTCCATCGACAGATGAATGGATCTATATGGGTATATATACCATTGAGTATTACTCAGCCATCAAAAAATGAAATCTTCCCATTTGCAATGACATGGATGGAACTAGAGGGTATTATGCTAAGTGAAATAAGTCAATCAGAGAAGGACAATTATCATATGATCTCACTGATATGTGGAATTTAAGAAACAAGACAGAGGATCATAGGGGAAGAGGGGAAAAAAAAAAAAAGGAAGCAAGACGAAACCAGAGAGGGAGTCAAAGCAAAGAGGCACTTAATCTCAGGAAACAAACTGATGGTTTCTGAAGGAGAGGAAGGTGAGGGAATGGGTGGCTGGGTGGTGGGCATGAGAAGGGTATGTGCTGTGGTGAGCACTATGTGGTGTGTAAAACAGAAGGATCTCACCTGTACCCCCGAAAAAAATAATACATTATATGATCATAATAAAAAAGAAGTGAAAGAAAAACACTTAGAAAACAAATGTAAATTACGTAAAAGTAAATTAAATAAATAAATAAATAAATAATCTCATTGATAGAAAGCAAGCAAGCAAGCAAGCGACTACGCCACCTGGAGTCTCCACGCTCCAATTTCAAGCTAGATTACAAAGCTGTTGTTATCAAAACAGTATGGTATGGGCATAAAAACAGACACACAGGACAATGGAACCCAACAGAAAGCTTGGAAACTGATAACCATAGTACTTTTGGCAGAGTTTATTCATTCAGATATTAAAGGTATATTTAAACTTAGCTCTGATAGAATGATTAACTCTGAATGGGAATTTTTAATATTGATGTCCTGTTCCAACGTTTGCTACCAATAAATGCATTTTTTAAACATGCTGTTTTATATACATGTATATTATAAAATAGGGATAATTTAGAATCCACACTTTTAGGAAAAGTTAAATTCACTTTCATAAACCCACCACAGAAAAGGAAATATAGACATCCATCATCACAACTGAGAACATCACAAAAGAAGATAATCAGACACAATCTGGTGTCTGATGGAAGAATAGAATACTACTTAAGTAGTTCTGCCCAAATGTTCAACTGTTGAAAATCTATAGCTGTTGAAAGCTATAGATCCAGCTACATTTTTACAAAAACACAGACGTCAGAGAAAAGTATAGAAGATATCATCAATGAAGTCCACACTGCATATATTCCAATGGGAAAAATATTTTTCCAACAAATTAACTGTAAGGCAGAGAAAGAAAGAAAGAAGAAAAGGAAAGGAAAGGAAAGGAAGAAAAGAAAAGAAAAATGAAAGGAGAAACTTCAGAAACTAACCCACACATGTATAGTCTTAACTTATGTTGCAGCAACAGAAAATACCCAATGGAAAAGGACTGCCTCTTCAGTGAATGGTCTGGGAAAACTGGACACTAAATGCAGAATAATGTGACTGGATCACTTTCTTACACCACTCATACGAATTATGAATGGATGAATGACTTGAACAAAAGAAATGAATCTATAATCCAGGTAGTAAGTTTCTCAATATTGGTTTTGGTGAAGAGTCATCAGACACCAAAAGCAAAAGCAATAAAAGCAATAATAAACAAGTGGAAGGACATCAAACTGAAATTTCTGCATGACAAAAGAAACCATCAAACCCTTAAAAGGCAACATCCCCAATGAGAAAAAATATTTGCACATCCTATGTGTGAGAAGAGGCTAATATTGAAAATACACAAAACACTCCTTCAAACCCAAACAAAAACTGAATAAAAACTGGAGAGAAATGTAAATAGATATTTTCCAAAGATGGCATACAGGTGGCCAACAGACAGGAAAAGTTGTTAAACATTACTAATTGTTGTCAGGGAAACAGAAGTCAAAACCGCAATTAGCAATCACCTCACAACTGTGGGAAACACAATTGTCCCAGAGACAGACACCAGGTGTGGTCAAGGGTATGTACAAAAGGGGACCCTGTGGACTGTTGGTGGGAATGGAAATTGATGCAGCCACTGTGAAAAATTCTGTGGAGTTGCCAGGAAAAAATTAATAGAACTACCACCTAGTAACTGTTCTACTGAGTATTTCTTTGGAGAACATGAAAACCCTCCCTCCAAAAGAGAGATGCACTCCCATGTTCATGGCAGCATTATGCACAATTATCAGACATGGAAACATCAACTTTGGGAGACTTATGCTAAGTAACTCAGACACAGGAAGACAAACACAAGAGGCTCTCACGGACATTCCACATGGGAAAAATAAAAAAATACTGACCGCATTGATAATGAGAACAGATTGGTGGTTGCTAGATTCAGGGATGATGGGGGGAAACAGGTGAAGGTAGTCAGAGGTGCCATATTTGAGTGATAAAATCCACAAGTCATGGAATGTTCTGTGCAGCATGGAGATGAAAACTAACCCTGCAGGATGGGGTACAGACTCCCCCACTATTTGAAAGTACCTTTCACAGCAGAAATGGTGTAAATGGAAAAAGGAATGACCATTCATTTCTACAGAAAAATGAGTGAGCATGCTCAGACACCAAAAATTCCTTCTCTTTGGCTCTTCTTAGGCCTTAGGACACAACATCCTAATGAATGTCCAAAATAAATGAAGATAAAGCACAGATGCTCACAGACACAATTCAAAGCCCTGGTGACTGGACATGGAGAGTAGTGCCCAGGAAGGAGCTGGTTGGGGTTCACACTGCCTCTGTAGTGGCTCCCCACAAAACAGATGCTGAGCGCGATGCCCACTTTTTGACTTTTTTCATAGGAGAGAAATCCTCTTCTTTCTGCTACTGGGGCTGGGTAATAACATAGATCTTTCCAAAAAGCCAAGTGTCTTACCATGAACTTTGAGAAAAGTGGGGAAGACTTGTACTTGAAAGTTGTTGAGGGGGTAGAAGTTCAGAGTTCTCCCAGACACAAACATCAGGAAGTCCACTGTGAAAGGCACCTTCCTCAGTAGGTGGAACACGGACTACCTCCTACCCCCAGAAACCTCCTCCTCCGCCTCGCTTGGGACAACCCACAAGAACTCGGAGTTACCTCAGTTCCTCTTTTCTCCCATTCCCAATATGGAACCCATAGGCAAATCCTGTAAACTTCATCTTCAATAGGTACCCAGAATAGCACTAACCCCTCCTTCCAAGGCTGCCTGTCTGGTCCACACAGGAGCCCATCTCTTGTCTGACTTTTTTAATAGCTTCATCAGTGACCTTCCTTCCCTATCCTCAACACTGTGTTATCTGTTCTCAACACTGTAGCCAGGGTGGCCCAATGAAACAGGGTCCCATGGGGTCACAGCCCTGCCATGGCTTTCTGTCACTCTAGTGTCACCTCCCTGAGGTCATGTCTTAAGCTGACTCCTGTGGCCATAAGGCTTGCTGCTCCTGGATATACATGGTATGCTCCTGCCCCAGGGCCTTTGCATATGCGTTCCCTTTCATTTATAAGGCTTTTGGTGTGATATCACTCACCTTCTTTAGAACTTGACTCAAGCATCACCTTCCTAGCAAAGTCCCACCTGGCCCCTATGTGAATATCAAATACCACCGCCACCTCCCCTTCAGCACCCCAGCCCTGTCTCCTGCTTTCTACTTCCAGAGCAGTTATCACAGTCACAAAGCCATGTCAGCAAGGAGGAAACAGAGCCCTACTCAGGTGGTTTCACCACTAACTCCTTCTGATTTCCTAGTCCAGATCCCTGGGGAAAAAGGTGACCAGAGCTTACACAGCCAGGATGCCCAGGACAATGGGTCACCCTACGGTACCATGAAGACCATCAGGAAAATGAGCCCTAAGAGGAATCCACTTGCACATGAAACCTGAAACCGGACACCTTCCTCGATTCCAGGTGAGCACACACACGTCCTCCCCGTGCCTGATGGGCTCATCTGAGAAAGCTGAGCAGAGAAGCATCCCAGGGTCCAAATCTCCCTCTGGCCAAGGTCCTGGGAAACAAACATCTCTCCTCCCTGCACCAGCCACCTGTGATTGACGTCCAGCATCCTCCTGTGCTGGGGCAGAATGCTGCACCTGTCCCACTTTCCTGGGACGTCATCACAAACCAGGCTTTGCTGCACACTTTTCTGGATGGGACCTGCAGCAGCAGCAGCCGCCCAGGATCAGTCTCAGTCTTGCATGTCAGGCCCCATGTGGAACCAGAGCTTCAAGGAGACTGGTGTGCTGTGTGGCCTTGGAACTGCATGGCAGGAGCTGAAATTTCAGTTCCAATGAACCCTGACCTCTTCTACACAGCACAGGAAAGTGGAGGATTTCTCAGGGGTGTGGCTCTGGAAGAAGTGCTTCTGCAGATGGAATTCACAGGCGCCAGGCAGAGGACAACTGCGGAGCCTCGTCTGAGGAAGCAAGGGGCACACTGGACAAGAATCCATAATGCTGCTTGTGGGCTGCTTCCCACCAAGCACCCTGCTGAAACGAGGGCTGCAGAACCAAACAGGAAGCAAGTTTCCTATCACATCTGAAGCAGGAGGGCTGGCTGAGGAGCAAGGCCCTGTCCCTAGAGCAAACTGGCCTGTGCATCAAGAGCCAAGGCCCACTGCCACAGCCTCACAGTCTCCCAGCTATCTGATCTGACTGCCCTGCCAGGCTCACACTTGCTGACATGGTGACTCCTAAGACCCAAAGACTGTTTTCCTCCCCAGCTCACTGCTGCTCACAAAGAAGCAAACTCCAGGCTCAGAAACGTGTTCATCATTAGCTCTGGAATTCCCTGGGTTTGTTTACGCTGGCCCACTGGGTGCCCCTTCCAGATCATTCTTCCAGTGCCCTATGGTTCCAAGTCCCCTCAAGCTGCCCTTCAAAAGGCAGGAATGGGTATGTTTAGGTAGACAAGCTGACCTACTCTGTGTGTGGAAAACTCGGACCACATCCTCTCTGAACACCAACACTTCCAAGCCCAAGCTTCAAACCCTCACTCACTGGGCACAGAGCACCACGTCAGCATGAACACTGCTCTTTCAAATCTCTTGTCTCCCATTCCTTCAAATCAGAAACCAAGCTCCTGTCACCAGTCTATTTTCCCTTCAGAGAAGTAAGGGAAAGGATAGAATAAAACACTATGTGTGCATAGCACACTTCTATCCAAATAGAATTCCATGTTCCTTCTCATATGGGCAGCCCGACATCATCCATACTAATGAGAGGCACCACAAGTTCAGTCCTCATGGATATATTTGAGTCTGTGTTTTTCCTTTTGATATTTGGATCTTGAAGTCAATGTCTATATTGTTTTTTTTTTTTTTTAAATAACAAGAATAGTAATGACGTGGTCACATAAAGTTCTGGGTCTTCATAACCAGACAACATGGCTCTGGCTCAGATAAGGATGAAGACACAACCTCTTCCCAGGAAGCAAAGTCCACACCCTCAGGGATCCTGATACATCTCATGGGTGATAAGCTCCTTTTCTCCATGGAGTTGTTCGAGTGCAAAGATGCAGGCACCCTCCAGGGCTCATTCTGTTTTCTTCATCCATTCCCCAGTTCTAGTCACAAGGGACTTGCTGTGTCAGGTTTCAGAGCCCAGGATGGGCCACCAGGTGAGCAGCCACCCCCTCCCCGCAGGGAAGGGTAGATGTTCCCTGGGAGCACAATGAGCCCCTCCCTGAGCTACTCAACAACCCACCTTCTTTCTCCCTGTGTCCTCCTCACAGAGGTCACTGCCCCCTGTTAGAGCCCCACGCCTGGGCTTTACTTTAAAAAACATTTTCTAATATTGGAATGTGGCTCATGGAAGAGAAAAACATGAACACCCACAAAGAATTCTTTTAATATTTCAGATTTGTTTCCCATTGTTTAATTAAAACAGGGAATAAAAATGCACAGATCGCCCCTTCCACGAGGAGGTACGACACACTGCGGTGACTTAGAGGAGAGCAGGAAATACCAGAGGAACAGATATTCTGATGCCCCATCATTTCATCATCTAGCTTGTGAAACTCCACACACACTCAAAGAAAGCACAAACCAACGTCTCGGCCTGGCACTGCAGAGAAGTCTGAATTGGAGAGACAGGGAGAAATGAAGAGCTCGTGCGTGTTGGCTGAGGCCGGTGGCACACAAGAAGGAGCTCTGCCAACTCTCCACCCGGGCCTCACCTGTCTGCAGCCAGGAACCTGCTCGCAGCCCTGACCTGTCACAACTGTCACACAGGAGACACACAGCCACCCCTAGAGTCAGCCCTGCCCACACCCTCCTGCAGAATGCACTCCGCTCTCCTCCAGGACCCCTGTCAACTCTCCCCAGACCTGGAACTGCCCTGTCTGCTGCAAAGCTCCAGGATTCCCCACTCTTGTCAGAATTACACTGGCCCAAACCTTTCATAAATGTGTCGTATTTCTCTCAACTCACTTTCCTATCTGGGCAAACTGTAAGTCACATATCAATGGAACATGAACATGCTCTGATATCTGAATCTGTCATTGTAGACTTCTGAGGACTCCTTGTGTGATAAAATACCATGGCCTATGATGGGGGGTTATAAAACTAGTATTTACAGAATAATACAGCCCAAATCACCTCATTGTCAGTTGCCCTTCGTTAGCCCAAAAGTGTCTGTGTAAAAAGCCTTTCCACAGATATTACCTTCCAGCAATTTCATGAGGAGAAACAAACTCTGCGGGATAAGCTGACACCTAGCATCAGGCAAGCAGTTCCAGAACTCACCCCACGGCTCCTGGAGTCTGCTGAGCCCCTTGATGCCACCAGCATGCCTCTATCCAAGAGAATTCCCAAAGATTCTCCTTCTGACTCCACCATGAAAGAAGCTACAGAGAAAATACAGCACATCAAAATATCTATATGATTCATTTAGTCAAACTAGAAAGTCAAGCTTTGCTTTTAAACGGTGAAAGTCTACTTTGAATAACTTTGAATTTTCCCTCTACCTTAATTGGAACTCTTTAGATGAAAACTCTAATCAGTTATGATACATCACTTTTGACAAATGACAAGACATCATCCATGTTTCTATTTGGTCGCAAAAAGCCACCGAACTCCAGATGGTGGCCATTCGACCATACCCCAGGCCCAAGTGAATAAAAGCTGTTGGATAAAGGATCCAATTATATGTTAAAACCACACAAAGAGTAATTCTCATCTTCCTTCTCTAATACAATTGATTTCCTAGGAAACGGATGTGATGTGCAGATTACATTTTGTAAGCAGTAAATGAACAGAGAAAATGGTATTCCCTGTGATGTCCTACCTGCAGGGAAACTAAGTAACTCTTGCACCAAAACCAGAACGCAGTTACCTCAGTTTTACTTCGTGGCTCAACTAGAAAAGAGGAGGTTCTGGGTTCAAAAGAAGTCTTGCCTCCAGTCCTGACACGTAAGTGACATTGTGCCCAATGTACCTGCTGCTTTCGCAGAACACTGACGTCCTGTGATGAGCTGCGTGACTGACTCAGACGCTATTGTTCAAAATCCTGGGTCTCGGGGCACCTGGGTGGCTCAGTCGTTAAGCGTCTGCCTTCGGCTCAGGTCATGATCCCAGGATTCTGGGATCAGGCCCCACATCGGGCTCCCGGCTTGATGGGAAGCCTGCTTCTCCCTCTCTCACTCCCCCTGCTTGTGTTCCCTCTCTCGCTGTGTCTCTCTGTCAAATAAATAAATACAATATTAAAAAAAAAAAAAAAAATCCTGGGTCTCGTAAAGCCCGATCAGAGAAGTGTTGTCAGGTGGGGATGAGAAGGCACCTCTGACCTAAGGCCGGCACACCTGCTTCTGTTCCTGAGAGAAGGGAAAACACACACTTGTTTTTCTTTTTTTCTTTTTTCTTTTCTTTTCTTTTTCTTCTCTCTCTCTCTCTCTCTCTTTTTTTTTTTTTTTGGAAACACATACTTGTTTCTTAACTAGTAATTATCAATATTCTAAAGTAGACCAACGACTCTGTCTTTTTTGGAAAAGTGAAATTATCCCTCCAGATGAACACCTCAACTCACCTGTTCCTCATGCAACTCGAGTGGGGTCTGGTTTCCTCCAACTTCCAGGCCCCCACCTGGAGGACACTCCTGAAGGATCCTGAGAGCCCACTACCACCATCCCCTGGGACACAGGCACAATGCTAAAATTGGGGGATTGCGCGGTGGCTGTTACCACCATACCTGTGCCTTGGAGGGGGCAGGAACCTGGAGGACTCTCCAGCAGGATACTGATAGCCCATTACTGCCATCCCCAGGGAACACAGGGCACAACGCTAAAGCTGGGGGGTGGCCTTGGGGCCTGTTAGTGCACACCTGTGCCTTGGGGGGCAGGAATCTGGAGGACCCTCCTACACAACCCTGACAGTCATTACCACCAACCCCACGGACAGGGTGCCAAATACTGAAGCTGGGGAACTGTTCTGGAGCTTGTTAGTGCCACACTCATTGGGGGGGGTAGGGAACAGAGGACAGCCTGCTGAATGCAGGGTGCTGCTCAAGGTCCATTATGTGCACTGTGCCAGGGGACGGGAGGCACCCCACTGAAGTTGGGGACTGTGTGCTGTCTTTACATGCACTCTTCCTGGGGAACACAGGAAACCCTGAAATGTCCACAACCCATCCCACAAAAGCTCGGGTGAGCAGGCACCCTGGAGTTCAGGGGGTCTGGGGGGAGAGGGCCAGTTGATGGGCATTGAGCAGAAGAGACTTTCGAGGGAAAAAGAAAACCTATCTGAGTCCCCACAATGAACTCACTTTATGTACCCTTTGAGGACCCTACCCCCAGGGGCCCCACGCCAGAGCACAGCCAGCACTCAGGGAACAAGGACCCCTTCCCAGGATCTCTCCCAGCGCCCCTTTGCCTGCCCTGCCTCTGCATCCTAAGGCAGCTCTGGGTCCACCCACAGAGGACATAGCTCCACCCCCACGTACTGATCGGGTCAGGGAGGGTGGTGCCCTGAGCCCATTGGATGCTGTGCCTGTCTGTACCAGCCACCCGCCCTTACACGCGCACCTCTGGGCTTTGGCACAAACCTTCTGAGGTGGCCCCTCCTCACTCCAACACCTGTCTCTGCAGGATAAGCATGGGTGTCTCATGGGTAGGGCCCCCCTTCCGCAGGCATCTGGCCCCTTCTGGGGACCCCTCTGGCTGCAGACCACCCTGAGAGCTCTGCCCCTGCCCTTCCTGCGCCAGCCCTGCCTGTGGAGTTGTTCCTGGCTCCTGGCAAGGTCGACCAGATGCTCCCAGACCTTCCCAGGCTTGGGCTTTAGGAAATGCAATAGTGGGGGGCCTGGGTGGCTCAGTCTGCCTTCAGCTCAGGTCATGATCCCAGGTACTCTGATGGAGCCCTACATCTGGCTTCTGGCTCAGCAGGAGGCCTGCTTCTCCCTCTCCCACTCCCCCTGCTTATGTTCCTTCTCTCACTGAGTCTCTCTGTTAAATAGTAAGTAAAATCTTAAAAAAAAAAAAAAAAAAGTAAATGCAATGGTTTCCCACATTTCCAAGGCAATTTTAAGACCCAAAAGTAATGCTCTCTGCAGGAGGAGCTTCACCTTCTGGTCTTACCCAGGGAGTGAATAGTGCTTCTATTCTAGAGCATCCTTCTAGGATATATATGTACATATGTTTGGTTCTTCAGGGAAGCTCCAGGATGATCAAGAACAACCATCCTTCTGTGCTGTTGGAGTGGTGAGCCAGGAACATTGATTTTTCACTTAAAAAGAAAAACACTAAAAAGCCACCACTAAAGGAACAAACCACTTTAAACATTTTAGAGAGAAAAGAAGAGTTTTATTCAAACTCAAGTCAAGATGGCTGCCTGAGAGACACAGTCTTCACAAGGAAGGGAGTGCTCTGGGGGAGGAACATTGGGGTAGGTTTCTATGTTTGTTCTGTTTTGTTTTATGTACAGGGTTACACATCGTGAGGAAGAACATTCCGGAAAGTTACAGACCTTTTCTTATGTTTTCAGTATGTGCAAGTCAGTATGACTTTAATCTTGTGGGAGCAGGAGAGGTTCTTTTGTTTTTCTTATCTTTATGTTTGCAATGACATTTTTTGGTTCTCTTTTTCTTCTCAAAGGAGATGTACAACATGTGTGTGGGGCAGAAATAGGGCCCATGCTCTGAGGTTTTGCCCATTGTGAGCTTGGTAAAATGTTAAAGGATACCTTCCCTGGGAGCCCAGGATTCAGCCCCGTGGATGGTAAAAGACAATATTTCCAGTATCATTCTAATTACTACTAAAGGGAGGAACTTGAGACAAAATCACCTTTAACAATCCTACTAAGAAATCAAAACGATGTCTACAGAAGTTTACTTGTTCCATGGTCAACACAGGTAACAGAGGTGTTCACAGAAGCTGGGCTCCTCTCTTTCTCCTGTTCAAATCTCTGAAGCACACAGATAATTTAAAGTCAGAATTTTAGAACCTCCCAACATCTTAGAGATGTCTGGCACCATTCCCTTGGACTACAGAATAAAACAGAATAGCTCATTGCCACAACACTAATTTAAACATGGAGAGTCCCTAAAGCTTGGATACACTGTCTTAGTTCTTTCCCTGCAGATTTTGGCTAAGGTAAGTCATAGTCATACCATACAAACACTACCATGGTTGGGAAGTAAGTGATCGTGGGTAAGGGAATAGCTTAGTAATGTTTATAAGCATTGTCTCACTTGTAGAAGAAGCTGAGCTGAGTGTTTTTAAATACTATTTCAGTCCTGTCTTACAATACACTCTGAACATACCAAAGCCTGAAACAATTTTAAAAAGATAGTTCTTTCAGTAACTTTATTATCAGAAAAATATTATAGTGTCTCTATTCCTAGGGATCTTTGAGTACCTTACTCAGAGGTCCTCCACTCTTAATGATCATGATGGGCAGAGGTAAAAAGGCCAGCTGAATTCATTCCAGTTGACCACACAACAAGAAAATCCTGATACTTGAGATGTTTCCAGAGAGAAGACCAGAGATAAGAGGGAAATAGTACCACATATGGAATAACAAGGGATTTGGAGTCAGTTTGGGGATCCCACTTAGGTTTTTGACACTAAAGTCCTCTGTGAGTCAAATCATCTCTGACCCCCTGTCTAACCAAATGTGACTAATAATATCTACATCATAGTTTGGAATTTTAAGAGGGAGAATTCCACAAAGAGTCGGTGTGATGGCTCTCAAGAGCAGGTGCTCAGGAAGCCATGATTACTATCGGGGTCTATTTCTTTTCCAGAATAAAGAATGCATGTTGAATCCATATTTCTAATAGATGACTCGCAAAAGGATTTTCAAACCTTAAGGAAGGCCAAGAACATGTTATTGTGTCATATTTCACCCAGAAAACATGCTGTTGGACTGGTGAGGCAATACAATAGCACCGTCATCATTAGGGGTGTGGACCTTCCCATTTCCATATGGTCATGTTGTCCCCCTTAGCTCAGGGCCACCAGAAAGGACAACTTGGGTGGGGGGTGCCATCATCACTAGGAGTGTGGAGCTTCCCATTTCCATATGCCCATGTTGTCCCTCTTAGCTCAGGGCTACCAAAAATGGCAACTGTAGGGGGACAACAGGCCAAGGCTGCTAGGTGTGGCTGGGGCAGGCAGAACTCCGACTTAAGGCTCAACTCCTGTCTAGCTAATTACACGGCTTTCCCCAAAGAGAGTGCCATTCTCTGCAAGATATGATGTAGGAAAGGTTGAGAATTTCCCTTGTAATTTTCTCTCTGACTCTTAGGATATGTGGCAAAGTTACATTTAATTTTTAAACATTGAGGGATTTCCTGGTTTTCTTTTCATTATGATAATGGCTCAATTCTCCTGTGCTCTAAGGATATAATCTAGTTAATTTCAGGCTTTAAAATGTTAGACTTTTTTCATGGCCCAATATTTCATTTAATTGGGTAAATACTCTAGGACCACTTGAAAATAATGTATTCTGGGAGGAGTCAAGATGGCGGAGAAGTAGCAGACTGAGACTACATCAGGTAGCAGGAGATCAGCTAGATAGCTTATCTAAAGATTGCAAACACCTAAAAATCCAACGGGAGATCGAAGAGAAGAAGAACAGCAATTCTAGAAACAGAAAATCAACCACTTTCTGAAAGGTAGGACTGGCGGAGAAGTGAATCCAAAGTGACGGGAAGATAGATTGTGGGGGGAGGGGCCAGCTCCCAGCAAGCGGTGGAGCAATGGAGCACAAAATCAGGACTTCTAAAAGTCTGCTCCACTGAGGGACATCGCTCCAGAGGCTAAACCGGGGTGAAGCCCACGTGGGGTCAGCGTGGCCTCAGGTCCCGCAGGGTCACAGAAGGATCAGGGGTGTCTGAGTGTCGCAGAGCTCACAGGTATTAGAACAGGGAAGCCAGCCACAGAGACAGAGCCGAGGAGTGAGTTCTCAGCTCGGGGTTACCTTGAACCGGTCGCAGCCTGGGTGAGCTCAGAGCACAGCCGGAGGCCAGGGAGACAGGAGTGATTGGGCGCTATTCTCTGAGGGCGCACTGAGGAGTGGGGCCCAGAGCTCTTGGCTCCGCCATCTTCATTCCCATCCTCCGGGGCTCTACAGAAAGCGCTCAGGGAACAAAAGCTCCTGAAAGCAAACCCGAGCAGATTACTCAGCCCGGCCCCTGGTAAGGGCAGTGCAATTCCGCCTGGGGCAAAGGCACTTGAGAATCACTACAACAGGCCCCTCCCCCAGAAGATCAACAAGAAATCCAGCCAGGACCAAGTTCACCAACCAAGGAGTGCAGATTCAATACCAAGGAGAGCAACAGAATTCCTGAGGAGGAGAAAGCAACACACGGAACTCATGGCTTTTTCCCCATGATTGTTTAGTCATGCAGTTAATTTAATTTTTTTTCAATTTTTTTCTTCTTCTGCTAAATTTTTTTAACTTTTACCTTTTCTTTTTTAACGTTTGTTAACTAGTTTATCTAATATATATATATATTTTCTTTTTTATATTTTTTCTTTATTCAATTTCTTTTTTTCACTGTTTCTTTTTTTTTTTTTTTTCTTAACCTCTTTTTATCCCCTTTCTCCCCTCCATGATTTGGGGTCTCTTCTGATTTGGTTAAAGAGTATTTTCCTGGGGTCTTTGCCACCCATTTAGTATTTTACTTTTTCCTTCATATACTCTTATCTGGACAAAATGACAAGGCAGAAAAATTCACCACAAAATAAAGAACAAGAGGCAGAACCAAAGGCTAGGGACCTAATCAATACAGACATTGGTAATATGTCAGATCTAGAGTTCAGAATGACGATTCTCAAGGTTCTAGCCGGGCTCAAAAAAGGCATGGAAGATATTAGAGAAACCCTCTCAGGAGATATAAAAGCCCTTTCTGGAGAAATAAAAGAATTAAAATCTAACCAAGTTGAAATTTTAAAAAGCTATTAATGAGGTGCAATCAAAAATGGAGGCTCTCACTGCTAGGATAAATGAGTCAGAAGAAAGAATTAGTGATATAGAAGACCAAATGACAGAGAATAAAGAAGATGAGTAAAAGAGGGACAAACAGTTACTGGACCACGAGGGAAGAATTCAAGGGATAAGTGACACCATAAGACGAAACAACATTAGAATAATTGGGATTCCAGAAGAAGAAGAAAGAGAGAGGGGAGCAGAAGGTATATTGGAGAGAATTATTGCAGAGAATTTCCCTAATATGGCAAAAGGAGCAAGCATCAAAATCCAGGAGGTGCAGAGAACCCCCCTCAAAATAAACAAGACTAGGTCCACACCCCATCACCTAATATAAAATTTCCAAGACTTAGTGACAAAGAAAATCCTGAAAGCAGCCCAGGAAAAGAAGTCTATAACATATAATAGTAAAAATATTAGATTGCCAGCAGATTTATCCACAGAGACCTGGCAGGCCAGAAAGAACTGGCATTATATATTCAGAGAACTATATGAGAAAAATATACAACCAAGAATACTGTATCCAGCTAGGTTATCACGGAAAATAGAAGGAGAGATAAAAAGCTTCCAGGACAAACAAAAACTGAAAGAATTTGCAAACACCAAACCAGCTCTACAGGAAACATTGAAAGGGGTCCTCTAAGCAAAGAGAGACCCTAAAAGTAGTAGATCAGAAATGAACAGACAATATACAATAACAGTCACCTTACAGGCAATACAATGGCACTAAATTCATATCTCTCAATAGTTACCCTGAATGTTAATGGGCTAAATGCCCCAATCAAAAGACACAGGGTATCAGAATGGATAAAAAAACAAAACCCATCTATATGTTGCCTACAAGAAACTCATTTTAAACCCGAAGACACCTCCAGATTTAAAGTGAGGAGGTGGAAAACAATTTACCATGCTAATGGACATCAGAAGAAAGCAGCATTGGCAATCCTTATATCAGATCAATTAGATTTTAAGCCAAAGTCTATAATAAGAGATGAGGAAGGACACTATATCATACTCAAAGGATCTGTCCAACAAGAAGATCTAACAATTTTTAAATATCTATGCCCCTAACGTTGGAGCAGCCAACTATATAAACCAATTAATAACAAAATCAAAGAAACACATCAACAATAATACAATAATAGTAGGGGACTTTAACACTCCCCTCACTGAAATGGACTGATCATCCAAGCAAAAGATCAACAAGGAAATAAAGGCCTTAAATGACACACTGGACCAGATGGACATCACAGATATATTCAGAAGATTTCATCCCGAAACAACAGAATACACATTCTTCTCTGGTGCACATGGAACATTCTCCAGAACAGATCACATCCTGGGTCCTAAATCAGGTCTCAACCGGTATCAAAAGATTGGGATCATTCCCTGCATATTTTCAGACCACAATGCTCTGAAGCTAGAACTCAATCACAAGAGGAAATTTGGAAAGAACCCAAATACATAGAGACTAAACAGCATCCTTCTAAAGAATGAATGGGTCAACCAGGAAATTAAAGAAGAATTGAAAAAATTCATGGAAACAAATGATAATGAAAACACAATGGTTCAAAATCTGTGGGACACAGCAAAGGCAGTCCTGAGAAGAAAATATATAGTGGTACAAGCCTTTTCAAGAAAGAAGAAAGGTCTCAAGTACACAACCTAACCCTACACCTAAAGGAGCTGGAGAAAGAACAAGAAACCCTAAACCCAGCAGGAGAAGAGAAATCATAAAGATCAGAGCAGAAATCAATGAAATAGAAACCAAAAAATCAATAGAACAAATCAACGAAACTAGGAGCTGGTTCTTTGAAAGGATTAATAAGATTGATAAGCCCCTGGCCAGACTTATCAAAAAGAAAAGAGAAAGGACCCAAATCAATAAAATCATGAATGAAAGAGGAGAGATTACAACGAACACCAAAGCAATACAGACAATTATAAGAACATACTATGAGCAACTCTACGCCAACAAATATGACAATCTGGAAGAAATGGTTGCATTCCTAGAGACATATAAGCTACCACAACTGAACCAGGAAGAAATAGAAAACCTGAACAGACCCATAACCAGTAAGGAGATTGAAACAGTCATCAAAAATCTCCAAACAAACAAAAGCCCAGGGCCAGACGGCTTCCCGGGGGAATTCTACCAAACATTTAAAGAAGAACTAATTCCTATTCTCCTGAAACTGTTCCAAAAAATAGAAATGGAAGGAAAACTTCCAAACTCATTTTATGAGGCCAGCATCACCTTGATCCCAAAACCAGACAAGGATCCCATCAAAAAAGAGAACTACAGACCAATATCCTTGATGAACACAGATGCAAAAATTCTCGCCAAAATACTAGCCAATAGGATTCAACAGTACATTAAAAGGATTATTCACCACGACCAAGTGGGATTTATTCCAGGGCTGCAAGTTTGGTTCAACATCCGCAAATCAATCAATGTGATACAACACATTAATAAAAGAAAGAACAAGAACCATATGATACTCTCCATAGATGCTGAAAAAGCATTTGACAAAGTACAGCATCCCTTCCTGATCAAAACTCTTCAAAGTGTAGGGATAGAGGGCACATACCTCAATATTATCAAAGCCATCTATGAAAAACCCACTGCAAATATCATTCTCAATGGAGAAAAACTGAAAGCTTTTCCACTAAGGTCAGGAACACGGGAGGGATGTCCGTTATCACCACTGCTATTCAACATAGTACTAGAAGTCATAGCCTCAGCAATCAGACAACAGAAGGAAATTAAAGGCATCCAAATCGGCAAAGAAGAAGTCAAACTATCACTCTTCGCAGATGATAGGATACTATATGTGGAAAACCCAAAAGACTCCACTCCAAATCTTCTAGAGCTTGTACAGGAATTCAGTAAAGTGTCAGGATATAAAATCAATGCACAGAAATCAGTTGCATTTCTCTACACAAACAACAAGACAGAAGGAAGAGAAATTAAGGAGTCAAATTGGGTCCAATTTACAATTGCACCCAAAACTGTAAGATACCTAGGAATAAACCTAACCAAAGAGGCAAAGAGTTTATACTTAGAAAACTATAAAATACTCATGAAAGAAATTGAGGAAGACACAAAGAAATGGAAAAATGTTCCATGCTCCTGGATTGGAAGAAAAAGTATTATGAAAATGTCTTATGCTACCTAAAGCTACCTACAGGTTTCATGCAATCCCTATCAAAATCCCATCCATTTTTTTTTTCAAAGAAATGGAACAAATAATCCTAAAATTTGTATGGAACCAGAAAAGACCTCGGATAGCCAAAGGAATATTGAAAAAGAAAGCCAAAGTTGGTGGCATCACAATTCCGGACTTCAAGCTCTATTACAAAGCTGTCATCATCAAGACAGCATGGTACTGGCACAAAGACAGAAACATAGATCAATGGAACAGAATAGAGAGCCCAGAAATAGACCCTCAACTCTATGGTCAACTAATCTTCGACAAAGCAGGAAAGAATGTCCAATGGAAAAAAGACAGCCTCTTCAATAAATGGTGTTGGGAAAATTGGACAGCCACATGCAGAAAAATGAAACTGGACCACTTCCTTACACCACACAAGAAAATAGACTCAAAATGGATGAAGGATCTCAATGTGAGACAGGAATCCATCAAAATCCTTGAGGAGAACACAGGCAGCAAACTCTTCGACCTCAGCCACAGCAACATCTTCCTAGGAACATCGCCAAAGGCAAGGGAAGCAAGGGCAAAAATGAACTATTGGGATTCCATCAAGATCAAAAGCTTTTGCACAGCAAAGGAAACAGTTAAAACCAAAAGACAACTGACAGAATGGGAGAAGATATTTGCAAATGACATATCAGATAAAGGGCTAGTGTCCAAAATCTATAAAGAACTTAGCAAACTCAACACCCAAAGAACAAATAATCCAATCAAGAAATGGGCAGAAGACATGAACAGACATTTCTGCAACGAAGACATCCAGATGGCTAACAGACACATGAAAAAGTGCTCCACATCACTCGGCATCAGGGAAATACAAATCAAAACCACAATGAGATATCACCTCACACCAGTCAGAATGGCTAAAATTAACAAGTCAGGAAATGACACATGCTGGCGAGGATGCAGAGAAAGGGGAACCCTCCTACACTGTTGGTGGGAATGCAAGCTGGTGCAACCACTCTGGAAAACAGCATGGAGGTTCCTCAAAAAGTTGAAAATAGAGCTACCCTATGACCCAGCAATTGCACTACTGGGTACTTACCCTAAAGATACAAACGTAGTGATCTGAAAGGGCACGTGCACCCAAATGTTTATAGCAGCAATGTCTACAGTAGCCAAACTAGGGAAAGAACCTAGATGCCCATCAACAGATGAATGGATAAAGAAGATGTGGGATATATACACAATGGAATACTATGCAGCCATCAAAAGAAATGAAATCTTGCCATTTGCGATGATGTGGATGGAACTAGAGGGTATCGTGCTTAGCGAAATAAGTCAATCGGAGAAAGACAACTATCATATGATCTCCCTGATATGAGGAAGTGGAGATGCAACATGGGGGGTTAAGGGAATAGGAGAAGAATAAATGAAACAAGATGGGATTGGGAGGGAGACAAACCATAAGAGACTCTTAATCTCACAAAACAAACTGAGGGTTGCTGGGGGGAGGGGGGTTGGGAGAGGGGGGGGGGGTTATGGACATTGGGGAGGGTATGTGCTATGGTGAGTGCTGTGAAATGTGTAAACCTGGCGATTCACAGACCTGTACCCCTGGGGATAAAAATACATTATATGTTTATAAAAAATAAAAAAAAATTTTTTTAATTAACCCAGAGAGTTATTTCTAACCACTATTTTTTTTTAATTTTTACTTTTTTCTTATTAACATATAATTTATTATTAGCCCCAAGGGTACAGATCTGTATCTAACTACTATTTTGAGAGAAGCAGCAAGCACAAATTTCTTGGGGGAAAAATCATATTGAAGCAATTCCATTTTCTTTTATATCATGGTGCACCATGAATACTTCAGCAAGTAAAATAAACTTGCCACTTCAGGCTTTTCCCCATTTTGAACCGCTGAAGCCCAGTGACTTGTATGTAGCGGTTTTCTAATTATTATTTGTAGGATGAATGAACAAATGAATGAATGAATAAATACAAACAAATTTAGTACCAAAAAAAAAATAATGTATTCTGCACTTAATGTGTAATGTTCCATATATGTCAATTAGGTCACATTTGTTACCAATGTTTCATCTGCCTTTTCTATCAGATATTGAGAAAGGTGTATTAAAATCTTCAAACAATGCTACTCTAGTCAACATTGCATTGGAGAATCTACCAAGTGTTATAAGGCAAGAGAAACAAAAAGAGTAAGAATTGAGGGGATAATTGTGACTATTCACAGGTAATATGAGGGTGTACATAGAAAATATAAAATAGTCTATAAATACACCATTAGAATTAAAAATGGAAAACTTACAAATCTCAGAACCAAGAAAGCAATCTAGAAAACAGCCTGGGGGAAGAGATTTCTTATGTATGGAGGGAGGAACATCAGAAGAATGTCAGACCTGTCCACAGAGACCTGGCAAGACAGAAAGGGCTTGCAAGACATATTCAGGATACTAAATGAGAAGAACATGCAGCCAAGGATCCCTTATCCATCAAGGCTGTCATTCAAAGAAGAAATAATGCCTATTCTTCTGAAGCTGGTTCAAAAAATAAAAACAGAAGGAAAACTTCCAAACTTGTTCTGTGAGGCCAGCATTACCTTGATCCCAAAACCAGGCAAAGACCCCATCAAAAAGGAGAATTACAGAGCAATATCCCTGATGAACATGGATGACAGAACACTCAAGATCCTAGATAATGGGACCCAACAGTACATTAAAAGGATTATTCATCACAACCAGCTGGAATTTATTCCTGGGATGCAAGGGTGGTTCAACGTTCACAAATCAATCAACATGATAGATCACATTAATAAAAGAAAAGACAGGAACCATGGAATCCTCAATTCATGCAGAAAAAGCATTTGACAAAATACACCTTTTCCTGATTAAAATTCTTTGGAGTGTAGGCATAGAGGGGACATTCCTCAGTTTCATAAAAACCATCTATGAAAAGCCCACAGCAAATACTATTCTCAATGGGGGAAAAGCTGAGGGCTTTTCCTTAAGAGCAGGAACAGAACAGCGATGCCCACTCTCACCACTGTTGTTCAACATAGTACCAGACATCCTAGCCTCAGCAATTAGACCACAAAAAGAAATAAAAGGCATTCAAATTGGCAAAGAAGTCAAACTCTCTCTTCCCGGATGACATGATACTTTAGGTGGAAAACCCAAAAGATCCACTCCCAAATTACTAGAACTCATACAGCAGTTCAGTGATGTGGCAGGATACAAAATCAATGCACAAAAATCTGTTGATTTTCTATACACTAACAGTGTAACTGTAGAAAAAGAAATTAGGGGATCAATTCCATTTACAATAGCACCAAAAACTGTAAGATAACTTGGAATATACGAAACCAAAGAGGCAAAGGATCTATACTCTAGAAACTACAGAATACTCATGAAAGAAATGGAGGAAGACACAAAAAGATGGAAAACCATTCCATGCTCATGGATCAGAAGAATAATCATGGCTAAAATATCTATGCTGCCCAGAGCAATTTACACTTTCAATACCATCCCTATTAAAATACCATTGGCATTTTTCATTGAGCTGTAATAAACAATCCTAAAACTTGTATGGAACCAGAAAAGCCCCCACACAGCCAGGGAAATGTTGAAAAAGAAAACCAAAGCTGGGGGCACAACGCCTGACTTCAAGCTATATTCCAAAGCTGTGACAGCACGGTATTCACACAAAAACAAACACATAGATCAATAGAACAGAATAGAGGCCACAGAAACTGACCCTCAACTCTATGGTAAACTCATCTTTGACAAAGCAGGAATGAATATCCAATGGAAAAAAGACAGTCTCTCCAATTAATGGTGCTGGGAAAAAACAGCCACATATAGAAGATTGAAACTCAACCATTCTCTTCCATCATACACTAAGATAAACCCAGAATGGGTGGAAGACCTCAATGTGAGACAGGAATCCATCAAAATCCTAGAGGAGAACATAGGCAGTCACCTCGTCGACATCAGCCACAGCAACTTCTTCCTAGACACATCACCAAAGGCAAGGGAAATAAAAGCAAAAATGAACTATTGGGACTTTGTCAAGATAAAATACTTCTGCAAGTAAAAGGAAACAGTCAACAAAACAAAGAGGCAACCTATGGAATGGGAGATGTTTGGAAATGACATGTCATATAAAGGGCTGGTATCCAAGATCTATAAAGAACTTCTCATTGCACAGAGGCAGAGACTGAGGCCCAGAAAGGGGAGGCAAATGGCTCCAGTCACAGAACTGGTCAGCAGAGGGGCTGGAAAGCCAACCCTCTTGAGCCCCCATTAGCCCAGCCAGGGAATCCCTGAACCCAGAGCCAGCCCTCCTCTGCCTTCCCAGCCACACACTGGCCCCTGAGCTGGATGACAGACTGTTTTTCTTGGCCCTGAGGGTTCTGCTGGCTGACTAGAAGGGGGAGTGCCACTGGTGGGACAGGCTGTAGCTATAGGACAGAGAAACACGTATGAGCTAGCAGGAGCCACACTCTGGTCTCCCTCCAAGAGCCTGCCTGGGAGCTGGAGTCTGGGTACCCTAGGGGTCAGCACACAACAGGGTCTGTGCTGACCAGGGAGCCGTGGCCTCCAGGGAGATTCCATACTGCCCTCTCCCCTCTCCTGCCCTGCCTCACCTCTCCTCACTGTTCCAGGACCGGAACCAGACCCCATAGGGCTAGCTTGGCTCCAGCTTGTAATGAATTTGCCACCCCTGGAGCAGCTGGATTTCCTGGGGCTGGAGGGAGGACTGGCTGCAGACAACGACTGGGCTGGGGGAGATGTGGGGCCTCGTGGAGGGTGAAGGATGGGGCTGGGGCTAAGTCGCGGGGCCACTGTTCATGTCTAAAAAGTGTTGAACCCTGAATGCCCATGGGGTCCCTCATTACAATAACAACACCCTCACACTTGGGCATCCTTGTGGTGGGCCCCTCCTCCCCAGTCTCCTTCTCACACCTCTGACTCCAGCCAGGGCTGCAGCCAGGGACAGGTCCTACCAGGAAGATGAGGAAGAAGGAGGAGAGGAGAGGAGAAGGGGAATGGGATGGACTCCTCCCTGCCCTGAGTCAGCCTCCACTGCTGCCTCCAGGTCCTCTGGCCCAGCACTGCACTTAGCTGGATCCTGGGAGGCAGTCCGCATTCTCGGCCAGCTGGGTGGGGGGTATTCAGTGACCTTTGTGTTCCCAGATGTCCAACCCACCTGGCCTTGCACCCTGAGGCTTGCTGCCCAGGATGAGCATGGTTCCGGGGCTAGGCGGACTTTGGGGACACAGAGCCCTTGGCGGCGTTGAGGAAACATGGGGGACCGGTCAGGTGCAGAGCCATGGGTGTCATGCACATCTGCCATGGGACTGGGTCATGGTACAGGTGCTGTGTGCAGGTCTCCTGGGCACACCAGTCACTCTCAGGAGGGTGGCCTGAGTGCCTGGTGCACCTGTCCTCCACCTACCCCTGGAGGAGTGGCCAAGTTCAAACATTTCCATGTCTAACCCTCAGGGACATTTGGGAACCTAGGGTCAAGACAGGCAGGAACTCACCCAGGATAAATGAAGGGTACAGAGTCCAAGAAGCGGGCTGCTCTCCAGTCCCAGGCCAGCCCCTACCTTCCTGTGAGGTTCATTTTGGGGGTGATAGCCCCTCAGATCCTCAGGGATAGCTATGCACCCCATCCCATGTGGGGACATGACCTTGACATCCCCAGACAAGTAGAGGCATTTGTGCCTGTGCACGCATGTGTGCATGCACGTGCATACACACACACACACACCCCACTATGACTGTTCATCTCGGGGTCAGAAGAGGCAGACACCCTGGGAGCAAGGTGTGTGACAAGAAGAAAGAGGTTGGAGACAGCTGGGCCATGGTGCAGGGGCATCAGGACCCCTGGCAAGATCCCAGATCCTTAGCATGGGATCAGGAGACAGGCCAGGCTGATGGTCAGGGGTTCCCCAAGGGGTCCAGGGGGATTACCAGGGCCCTGGGAGAGGACAGGGTCTGGGGTCTGGTGTCCATCACCATCCTGGGCTACTGGAAGTAGGAAGAGATACCCCTCCAAGTCCAGATGGGGATACAGCACAAAAGGCCTCAGCTTACTCTTCTGTCAATTGGGCTGTGGAGATGGGGTGTCCCTAGGGTCCCACAGGCTTGTAGAAAATCTATTGGTCTTGGATCTTCATCCCTGATGCACTATTTTCCCAATCCTGGGAAAATGCTTTGTACACCCTCGAGGTCCTTCTGAGCAGAGGACAGCCTGGGAGCTTGGGGGCCTGATGTCCTGGGTTCACAGAACATGACAGAGCACTGGACCACTGGTCTTGGGACCAAGATCAGAACCCTCCTTGTTGCAACCTCAAGGTCCCCATTTGGAAGAGGTTCCAGAGTCAATGCTCTGGTCAGGGTGAGGAGGCCTTAGGAAGGAACCAAGCACCAGGACAGAAGAGGGAAACAGGGAGAAGGTAGGCCTCTGAGCTTTCTCACATCGCCCCCTGAACCCCCAGGTCCTGCTCCTGGGAGACACACAAAGACAGAAGACAGAGAATGAACATAAGAGAGGGAACAAGGAGAAGTCACAGACTCTCTTCAATCCGGTTGGAAACAACATCCCATCATTTTGCTCCATTCTATTCCTTAGAGCGCAGTCACACAGGCCATCCACGCTGGAGGGGAGAAAATTCCACAGGGATGTGTGACCAGGATTCAGGAATGCCAGGAACCACTGTGGGGACTGCCCAGTACATGGGCACAGACAAGGCCCTGCGACTGGGCCTAAACCTAATGGGAGCCCCAGGAAGTCTGTGTCGTGAGAGGACAAGGTCAGAATCAGTTCACTGCAACATTCCCACAGGGGCTGGGAGACAGGCAGGAGGAAGGTGGCTTTGCCTGGACCCCAGAGCAGTCCTAGGCCCCTCTGAGCTGTGTTCTATGTCCCACCCAGCCCCCAACTCATCCTTGCATTGCCACTTGTGTGTCCCAGCCTCCTAGAATAGCAGGAACTCATGTAGAGATTCTACCCCTGATGGTGTCCCTAGAAGTAGAGGCCAAAAGATGCCACTGTGCAGATGGGGAGCCTGAGGCCCTAAGAGGCACAGGGTCTGTCCAGGGTCACAGTCCTGGGCATGAGCAGGAGCCCGGTCTGAACCCAGCTCTGTGTCCTCACGGCAGGGACACCGTCCACACCCAGGCCTTGTAGGGGCTGTGGGTAGCTGTGTGGGTGTCACTGTATGGACGGGCCATGGGGTAGAGGGTGAGCATTGAGCAGCTGGGGTAGGGGAACCCTGAGGGGGCTTTGGTGTGAGGAGGAAGTCGAGTAAGGGGTCCCTAGGAAGTAGGTGACCTCACTTACCTGACAACAGAGCCTAACAGAATTTGGAACCCCGGTAACCAGGCACCCACATTCCAGAGACAGCCCCCGCTCAGCTCATTTCACTGGAGATCCTCGAAAGAAGAACATGTTTGTGTGTTGTGTCCCAAAGTCTGGAGGCTGCAGGCTGAGGAAAGCACACCCTGCAAACACTTTCCCTCGTGGGGGATGTCATATCAGACCACATCTCTGGTCATTTGGCCAGAAGTACAGAAAGGTGACACTATGAGGCCCAGAGCCACCCCCAGCCCCATATGCTCTGATCTGACCTGTGCAGCTCCAGGTCCCCTCCCCATGCATGCGTGTGTGTGTGTGTGTGTGTGTGTGTGTGTGTGTGTAAAGGCTCATGTGGGGTGTGCCTACCCCACTCAAGAGCAGGAGTCAGATGCCCAATGGGCAGGTCATGTTCATACCCCAGGTCAAAGCTGGCTGGGTTGGATGGGATGTGGGGGGCTGTGAGCTTCTTCCTGGGGTTTATCCTGTGTCCTCCTGGTATGGGTCCCTGTCCCAGGTGTGGGGCTGTGCACGCACAGGTCTGTGTGTGATCTGGGAGCAGCAGGGGGACTGGCCAGGAGGACAGTGAGGATGGCCGGGCAGGGCTGTGATGCATCCAGGCCAGCTATCTGTCCCTGTCTTTGCAGAACAACAGGAATGATGAAACAGGGAGGAGGATGGTGGACACCAGCTCCATCTTCCTGACACAGGGAGTGACCATAGGGTTCTTTCCAGGAGCAGGGACTGGGGACTGCCTTGGAAGGCCTCTGACACTGCCCAGGACACTGTCCCTGCTGGTACCACTCCGGACTGTGGTCCAGCACACAGAGGCTGAGCCCAAGCATGAGAAGGCCGGGGCTGGGTGTATATGGGTGCCTGGGGATGGGATGGTACTAGGCCCCACAGGCAGGAGACCCCAGAGGCTGATATAGGGCCATGAGCAAGGACTGGGCTCAGAGCTCCCAGCAGGTAGACTGCAGTTGGCGAGATGTCCTGATGAGGGTTCCTTCCTGGCTGTAGCTTCTCTGGGAGGCCCTGGGCTGAGCTTTAACCCTGCAAAGGCACGCAGGGTTAAAACAAACAAACGCAGATCCTTTGTTCCAGGATCTCCAATTAAATGAGCTGGACAGGGGGCTGTTTCTGGAATGTGGGGGTCTGGATACCTGGGTCTAGCTCTGAAGAGCCAGAGCTGGCCCCACCTTCATTCGCAGCTCCACAGTCGTGGATGGTGCCTGGAGAGACTTCAGCAGGAGACTAGGAGCCAGCAGGTGACCAGGTACCTGCCCACTGACACTGCCCTGGAAGAGCTGGCACATGCCCCTGCCCCGGCCCCAGCCCCTGCTCCTGCTACAGTTCCTGCTCCTGTCCCTGCCCCTTCCCCTGTCCCAGCCCCTGTCCTACCCCTGCCCCTGCCCCTGCCAGAGCTGCTCCCCCTTCCCCTGCCCCAGCCTGTGCTCCTGCTCTTGCACCTGTCCTGGCTCCTGTCCCTGCCCCAGTCTCAACCCCTGCCCCTACTCCTGCTCCTGCAGGGCTCCCAGAGCCACATGCAGAGCCTGCAGCCCTGCTCCTCATACAGTTATCCCTTGTTCTGTCCCCTGAACCTGATGGCCCACAGGAATGTTTCGTCCCCTACCTGTATATTTTTTCTCTCTGGTACATATTAACTGTTATTTTACCTTACCATGGTCTGCACACTCTTTGTTATTTGTTTTATTTTTTTTTCTTTTTGATTATTTATTTATTTTTTATAAACATATAATGTACTATTAGTCCCAGGGGTACAGGTCTGTGAATCGCCAGGTTTACACACTTCACAGCACTCAGCATAGCACATATCCTCCCCAATGTCCATAACCCCACCACCCTCTCCTTACCCCCCTCCCCCCAGCAACCTTCAGTTTGTTTTGTGACATTATGAGTCTCTTATTGTTTGTCTCCTTCCCGATCCCATTTTGTTTCATTTATTCTTTTCCTACCTCCCAAACCCCCAACGTTGCATCTGCACTTCCTCATATCAGGAAGATCATATGATAGTTGTCTTTCTCCGATTGACTTATTTCTCTACGCATAATACCCTCTAGCTCCATCCATGTCATTGCAAATGGCAAGATTTCATTTCTTTTGATGGCTGCATAGTATTCCATTGTGTGTGTGTGTGTATATATATATATATAGCAGTATATATATATATACCATATCTTCTTTATCCATTCATCTGTTGATGGACATCTAGGTTCTTTCCATAGTTTGGCTATTGTGGACATTGCTGCTATAAACATTCGGGTGCACGTGTCCCTTCGGATCACTACGTTTGTATCTTTAGGGTAAGTACCCAGTAGTGCAATTGCTGGGTCATAGGGTAGTTCTATTTTCAACTTTTTGAGGAACCTCCATGCTGTTTTCCAGAGTGGTTGCACCAGATTGCATTCCAACCAACAGTGTAGGAGCGTTCCCTTCTCCACATCCTCGCCAGCATCTGTCATTTCCTGACTTGTTAATTTTAGCCATTCTGACTGGTGTGAGGTGATATCTCATTGTGGTTTTGATTTGTATTTCCCTGATGCCGAGTGATGTGGAGCACTTTTTCATGTGTCTGTTGGCCATCTGGATGTCTTCTTTGCAGAAATGTCTGTTCATGTCTTCTGCCCATTTCTTGATTGGATTATTTGTTCTTTGGGTGTTGAGTTTGCTAAGCTCTTTCTAGATTTTGGATACTAGCCCTTTATCTGATACATTGTCTGCAAGTATCTTCTCCCATTCTGTCAGTTGTCTTTTGGTTTTGTTAACTGTTTCCTCTGCTGTGCCAAAGCTTTTGATCTTGATGGAATCCCAGTAGTTCATTTTTGCCCTTGCTTCCCTTGCCTTTGGTGTTCCTAGGAAGAAGTTGCTGTGGCTTAGGTCGAAGAGGTTGCTGCCTGTGTTCTCCTCAAGGATTTTGATGGATTCCTGTCTCACATTGAGGTCTTTCATCCATTGTAAGTCTATTTTCATGTGTGGTATAAGGAAGTGGTCCAGTTTCATTTTTCTGCATGTGGCTGTCCAATTTTCCCAACACCATTTATTGAAGAGGCTGTCTTTTTTCCATTGGACATTCTTTCCTGCTTTGTCGAAGATTAGTTGACCATAGAGTTGAGGGTCTATTTCTGGGCTCTCTATTCTGTTCCATTGATCTATGTTTCTGTCTTTGTGCCAGTACCATGCTGTCTTGATGATGACAGCTTTGTAATAGAGCTTGAAGTCCGGAATTGTGATGCCACCAACTTTGGCTTTCTTTTTCAATATTCCTTTGGCTATCCGAGGTCTTTTCTGGTTCCATACAAATTTTAGGATTATTTGTTCCATTTCTTTGAAAAAAAAAATGGATGGGATTTTGATAGGGATTGCATGAAACCTGTAGGTAGCTTTAGGTAGCATAAGACATTTTCATAATACTTTTTCTTCCAATCCAGGAGCATGGAACATTTTTCCATTTCTTTGTGTCTTCCTCAATTTCTTTCATGAGTATTTTATAGTTTTCTAAGTATAAACTCTTTGCCTCTTTGGTTAGGTTTATTCCTAGGTATCTTACAGTTTTGGGTGCAATTGTAAATTGGACCCAATTTGACTCCTTAATTTCTCTTCCTTCTGTCTTGTTGTTTGTGTAGAGAAATGCAACTGATTTCTGTGCATTGATTTTATATCCTGACACTTTACTGAATTCCTGTACAAGCTCTAGAAGATTTGGAGTGGAGTCTTTTGGGTTTTCCACATATAGTATCATATCATCTGCAAAGAGTGATAGTTTGACTTCTTCTTTGCAGACTTGGATGTCTTTCATTTCTTTTTGTTGTCTGATTGCTGAGGCTAGGACTTCTAGTACTATGTTGAATAGCAGTGGTGATAATGGACATCCCTGCCGTGTTCCTGACCTTAGTGGAAAAGCTTTCAGTTTTTCTCCATTGAGAATGATATTTGCAGTGGGTTTTTCATAGATGGCTTTGATAATATTGAGGTATGTGCCCTCTATCCCTACACTTTGAAGAGTTTTGATCAGGAAGGGATGCTGTACTTTGTCAAATGTTTTTTCAGCATCTATTCAGAGTATCATATGGTTCTTGTTATTTTATTAATGTATTGTTATTTGTTTTAAATAAAATCACTTGTTTTCACTTGAAAACAAGTCATCACAAGTGTTAAGAACATTGCCAATGCTCTGCCACCACACCACAGAACATTGCTGCAGGATATCTCCTTCCCCAAAGGAGACTCTGAACCCAAAGCCCTCCCTGCCCATTTCTCCTCCAGCCCGGCCTCTTGCAACTGGTAAGCTGCTTTCTCTCTCTGTTCCTTCACCTGTTCTGGATGTTTCTGTATGTGGAATCACACAATATATGCCTTTGTGTCTGTCCACCTATTTTCAAGGGGGGCTTGTTTTTTTTTTTTTTCCTGTGTTTATGTGACATAGAATTTCCCTTATTTGATATTGAAACCCCTGATGGATTGCAGATGAGATGTAATCATGGAGCCCCTTTAAGAATTATGAGCACAATCTCAGGGTCAAGGGCCCTGTTCCTGCTGAGACACCACAGCCTGACCCCAGACAGGACATGGCTGGTTCCCCCTTTGGCCCACACAGAAACCAGGGAAATGTAGAGAGCTGGTGTAGAAGACACACCACAGAGGACAAACACATCACTCAAACCCAAGGCCAGAGAAAGGTTTCACCTGACTCTACTCCAAACCAGGCTCCAAGTCACGGGGCTCCACAGGGACAGAGACCAAATGCATGCAAGTCCGCGGGGGAGGATATGCATGTGTCAGAGATGTGGGAGCTCCTGGAGAAGAGCTCTGGAAAAAGAAACCAAAGCAGTGCTGGTCGCCCTCAGAGTGGCAGGTGTCTGGTCTGGGGACTGTCAGTTCTGGGAGAATGTGAAGAATGAGAGGTCCAATGTAGATCCCATGGAGAGAAGGGTGATGGGCACCCCTGTCTGGGAGAACAGTGAGCAGCACCCATACCAGGCCACAGGCACATCCATCACCTAGCAGCGCTCGGCCTCAGACTCAGTATGGACCGGACTTCTCCTCTTTTACCCCCTCCTTCCCTACCATCACCCTGCCTCCTTCCCATCCCTCCTCCCTCCTTCCCCTCATTCACTCCCTCCCTTCCTTCCTCCCTCCTCCTCTCTCCCTTTCATCCTCCCTCCCTCTCCTCCCTCCTTCCCATCCCACCTCCCTCACTCCCACCCTGCCACCCTGCAGTCTTCTTTTTCACCCCTCCCTTTCTCCCTCACTCCCTCCCTGCCTCTCCCATCCCTCCCTTCTTCCCCTCCCTTCCTCTTTTCCTTCCTTCCCTCTCTTCCCTCCCTCTCTCCCTACCCTCCCTCCCTCCTGCCTTCCTTCATTCAGCTGAAGATCTGGGGTCCCTGCTCTGTACTGAGCACTGGGGCTTCATCAGTGAGCACTCCCCCCAACCCATGTGGTCATGTCCACTGTGGGAGGAGACAGGGGTCAGCCCTCAGGGCTAGCAGTGATGATGAGCACCAGGAATCTACTCCTGAAAACAGAGGCCGGTTGCACAAAGAAAAGAATGGAGAGACTTATGCTTAGCACTTCCTCTAGAAAAATCTAGTCCTAAAAATTGATGAAAAGTAAATATATCCTAGACTTCATGCAATGTGAATGCTAATGGCCCATACGCCCTGATTCATAGAAGCAACGAAGAGTAAGTCATCCAGTGTTGATTGAGGGTTAGTGACACAACTTTTCTAACCAAATGACAGCGTTTCAGTCAACATCTCCAGGGCCTCCGAGTTTTCCCAAGGGTGTCTGTGATTCTTTGACGCTTCCATCAACCTCCTTGGGAAGCTCTGTCCTGTTGTCTTCACTGTCTCTTGCCTTTTCTGCGACCTTTCTGTGGTTTCCCCTCACCCCACCAGGGCCACCCTCACCAGGATTCCCCATGCCCCTTGGCTGGGTGCCCACATCCCACACTGGGCTCCATGAGCCCTATGTTTTGTGCAAGCCCTGTGCATTCCCTCTGGCGTCCCCTGGCTTTTCCGTTGAAGCGGCCTGCATCTTCCTGCACTGGATCTCCTCTGATGAGTCTGTGAGGCCAGCCTGTGCCCATGTCATAGGCATGGAAGCATGAGTCCAGAAAGTCCAGACGACCCACTCCCAGTCCCAGCGTGTGGAGCCTGGGCCAGGAGTGGTGCCTAAGCAGAGGAGGGGTTGGGCCCAGGGAGCCTGAGGGCCGACACGGCACACTGAGCCCCCAGGAGGAGAGTGAACACCATGGGGGCCTGGTGCTCAGGCCTGCTGGGAGACCAGGTCCCACCCACACTGGATCTGTCCCCAGGGCTGGAGGTCACTGGGGTATCCACCCTCCCAGGCTGCAGGCTGGCAGTGACTGGCAGGGGAGAGGTATGGCTGGTGCAGGAGAGAGCCCTCCAGTAGAGAGGAGGGGCCAGGCACTCCCCCAGCAGCAGGTGCACTGGGGTGGACTGAGGGAGCATCAGCAGACAGCAGTGTCTACAGCTGGGGTCTCCACACAGGCCCTCCTCAGGTTCAGCACAAACTTGTCCGGATGGCCTATGTCCCCAAACACAAAGTCTGGCCCAGGACCTCCCCTCAAGCTCCTACTCCCAATTATTTGTACTCAGCTCAAGTGCAAGAAATGGCCAATAGTTTAGGTGGTGTTGGGTACACAGAGACATGTGATTTTCTGGCCCACGCTGTAACATTGCTGGCATTTTAAAGATCTCAGGGCTTTGATTCAAAAATGGTAGAATGTGGGGCACCTGGGTGGCTCAGTAGGTTAAGCCTCTGCCTTCAGCTTAGGTCATGATCTCAGGGTCCTGGGATCGAGCCCTGGGTTGGGCTCTTTGCTCAGCAGGGAGCCTGCATCTCCCTCTCTCTGCCTCCTTTTCTGCCTACTTGTGATCTCTCTTTGTCAAATAAATAAATAAAGTCTTAAAAAAATGGTAGAATGCCAGGGACCCCAGACAGCTTTCTAGAAACCTTCCTCTGTGCCTTACAGCCCACCCATCCCATCAGCTCTGCTTAGAACCCCTCCAGGCCACAGGCCCATGGTCTTTGGTCCTCAGACAACTCAAACTATGTGCCTTCAAAAAGCAATCCAGGTGGTGCAGAGGCCAAGAAAAACAAGGCTGTACCCACCTCAAGTCTAGCCCTGACATAACTACAGCCATCTTGACAAAGCAAAATCTGGCAACTTGCACCCCCTCTCTACCTGCTCCCCTCCCCTTGGTAGTATGTGTGACATTCCTCAGCCACCCCTGGCTGCCCTAAAAGAAAAACAAATAGTTAACTTGCAGAAATCACAATCCTGCAAGACAGGAGTCTCCCTTGGTTTACAAATGTCCTAGAGATTTACAACAAGAAAGCTATCTTAACAATAGCCCAATTTCCAGAGGCAAATAACTCAGTTCCCCAGGCCCTAATGTCACCCTCCCCACCATAAAGCTAAAGGAGGCTGAGGCAGAAGGAAATGGAAATAAAGTTAAATTTCTTCTAAACCTAAATCTCACCAACAAGGACACTTGATAGGAGAAATGTGAAACTTTATCTCTAAACCTCCAAGATAGTGTCGAGAATCATTCCCAAGCATATGGTCCACTGATATACATCTAAAGGGTCTCATGAGAAGATTTTTATTACTAGTAATAACCTTTCTCCCAACAATAGCTAGTCCCTCAAGGTCCTGGAGACCTTGCCTCTAAAATTCCTTAGAGACACATCATCCATAATCCCCTTTGTCCTCACCCACCACCTAGTCCACCCCTACTCTGCCTTTAAAAACTCTGACTGTAATCTGGTTTGGGGTCCAAATCCCTACTCTTCTGCGTCAGGTATACTTGGGCCCAAGCTTAAGCTTGTCAAATAAACCCTCGTGTGATTGCATCAGTGTTGGCTCCTTGGTGGTCTCTCAGACATGAAAACTTGAGCATAACAGTGGGGCTGCAGCACACACTGTGGCTTCCAGTAAATCCCCCTCCCAGAAAGTGAGGGTACTGCTGGTTGAACTGTCCAAAAACAGCTAGGTCAGGGTTCCAGGAAGACACCAGAGGCACAGGAGTAACTGAGGAGCATCTGAAGGTTGGGTAGGGACAGTGGGACTTTCCGGTGGTTTTGCCTAGGGGCAGCTCTTGTCCCCCTAAACCCTCAGTGTGATGGCTCCACTGGAGGATGGGGGAGGCACCATGCGTGGAGGACCCATGGCTCCACTGTCAGAGGTCGCCAACTTGATCTGTGCACAAGTAGGGAAACCTGGCTACACGCCAAAGAATTTCTGGAAACAGTAGCCATCTCAGTGGCAGCCGATATGGGAGGTCAACCTTCCAACTGCCTGAGGTGGGATCAAGCCACAGACCAGCACGCTGGCCAGAAATGGAAGAAGGAGAACCATTTCTGCATTTCAATAGTTTTGGAGTTACTGGTTTATTCCTACAGTTAGTATAATTTGCAAGCCCTTGAAAATGTTCTCCTCTTGTTCTCTGCTGGAGAGGATCTTGAAAAATCTCTGGTTTACAGGTAAAATCATCCAGAATTGACCTTGGTTGGCACAGCCATGCTGGGAGAAGTATGGAGTTTCCCCCAATACTAAAAATAGTGCTCCTGTATGATCCCACTACTGGATCATTTGTAGGAAATGAAGTCAGACATTTGCAGGAAATGAAGTCAGTTTCTTGAAGTAAGATCTGCACACTCTCACCCAATCTCCCTGAGGAGGGGCGGCCACCCTCAGCAACAGGTCACCCGTGTGGGAAGTCATAGACAACCCTCCCCTGGAGGCAGGTGCCTCCCTGGACAATGGGCTGCCCCAGGGCTGGGCCGTCTTCAGAGCAGCACATTGAATGTCCTGGTTACTAGGAGGAGACAGAGTACAGCACCAGGCCAGTGAGGGTCAGGACACACTGCCCCAAATATGGTACCTTGGCAAATTAAATATATAAACTGAAAGAATTTTCCATAGGGCAGAAGTAGGAAGATCCCTCTGATCCCCAGTCATCAGCCCTCCTTCCCTGAAGCAGGTCAGAATACTCCCATGTGGTACTTTCCCTCCCCAGATGGCAGGGAGGACATGCTTAAAACCACAGTAAAGGAATTCAGGGCCATGAAGACTAGAGGAACAAACCTGGTTAAACTAACCTTTATCATCCTAGTTACTTTTTTACCATTTACCAACCCTAGCTCAAACCCCTGTGTCTCTCAGTTCTTCACACATTGATTGCTTCTTTGCCTAAAATGTAGAAGAAATGTCTGCTTCAGTTGCTTATGCTGGTCTCCATGTTCTTGGGAGGCTCCCAGCAAAAAAAAAAAAAAAAAAAAAAAAATCAGCTTTTCTCCTGTTCATCTGTCTGATAAAAAATAAATAAAAAATCAGCTTTCTCCTGTTCATCTGTCTTTGTCAATTTCCAGACCCAGCCAGGGACCTTAAGAGGAGCTGAAGAGGAGCACCTGGGTGGCTCAGTGGGTTAAAGCCTCTGCCTTCGGCTCAGGTCCTGATCCCAGGGCCCTGGGATTGAGTCCCACATCAGGCTCTCTGCTTAGTGGGAAGCCTGCTTCCTCCTCCCTCTCTCTCTGCCTGCCTCTCTGCCTACTTGTGATCTCTGTCTGTCAAATAAATAAATAAAATCTTAAAAAAAAAAAAAAAAAAAAAAAAGGGGAGCCGGAAGAAAACTTTCCTCTCTTGCAGCCCTAGGGGGGGGGGGGAGGGGGGGGGGTGGCAGGTGGAGTCAGGAAAATCCATCCCATCTTTCTGACCTTAGTTAAGACCGCCCTCTGCTGGGAAGCAGCACAGGGCTGTGCATGGCTTGGGGGAGCCAGGGAGAGACAGGTGGAACATGTAGGAAGCTACCTAACCCCTAGCCAGGGGACTTGGCCCCACTGACAGAAGGGAGGGGGTGAGGGGATGGGGTAGCTGGGTGACAGGTATTAAAGAGGGCACATGTTGTGGTAAGCACAGGGTGTTACAGGCAACTAATGAATCACTGAACACTACATTAAAATCTACGGATGTACTATATGTTGGCTAATGAATTTAAATTGTAAAAATTAAATTAAATTAAAAAATTAAAAATAAAACCAAGGCAGAAACCATACATAACTCAGAGGGCTCCATGCTCCTCTTGGAGGCTGAGCTAGCAGCCACAGCCAAGGCCTCTGGCATCAGGGGACTGAAGGTCTGAGAAGTGGCTCGGTGCTCCCCTGCCCATGAATCCCCATGGCCATGGCAAGGTGCAGGGACTGGGAGGGAAGACCCAACCAGAGGCTATCTCTGGGGGTGGGAGTGGCCTTTCAGAGGCTATCCTGGCTTCATGGCCTCTGAAAGGCCACTCCCACCCCCACCAGGCAGTGTCTGTCTAGAAACCAAGAAGAAAACCTTTTCTCTTGATTGTTCTTTTTAAAGATGGTTGCTCAGCATGGACACAGAAATCATCTAACATAAAACTGGAGCTGTTCACAGCTGCAAATGACCCAGAAGTTATCAAACTGCAGTGACCACAAAGAGAAGACCTTGTGTCTCCAGGCAGGCCTCCTGTGTGCGGGTGCCACTGGGGCCCTGGAAATGCCCATGTGGACAGGGCTGTGCTCAACAGTCTCCCTCAAGGTGACAGAAGTAGGAAGCTGCTCTGACTCTGACAGCTCTGCTCAGGACAGCACCCCCTGATGGAGACGGGGACAGCCCCTCATGAGTCCCAGATGTCTTGGAGATTCTTGGGCATGGCCTGAATCTCAGCTTCTTCATGAAGGGCAGGGAGGGCAGCCCAGCCACCATAGGTCCCACAGGTCCTCCAGGGGACAGCCCAGCTGCCATGGGTTCCACAGGCCCTCTGGGGATAGCACCTTGGTGGGCTTGTGGTCCAGCAGGTACCTGTTCAAGTGGCTCTCGTCATGCCACACAACCTTGATCCCATTGACCAGGTCGACCCCCATCACCAGGTAACAGGCCAAGGTCAATCAGTGAACCTCCACCACCAACCCCCCAAAAAAGGCCCTCATGTAGTAAACGTCGCCCTGGTCCCTGGGAATGTGGACCTGGGACTGTGGCAAGTGCTGGTAGCTGACGTCTTCATGGGACACCCGGTAGAAACTGGGGTTCAGGGTTCCAAAGAGGGAGGAGAGGATCTCCAAGCCCACATGGTCGCAGAACTTCATGTCCACATCTGCACATGGCAGGTCGTCCACCTCACGGAGGAAGTGCTGCTCACAGAAGCGGCTGATCATCGCCATGTGCTGCATGGACACATCCTGACAGTGGAGGGCACTGGGGACCTCGAGGACCACCATCCTCCAGCCTTCCCAGGGGGGCACACAGGCCTGGCAGCCCGTTGGTCGGTGATGACCTAGTAGATGAACCTGTGTCCTGCCATGATAGGCTTCTCTGCCCTCTGCAGGGACAGCTCCAGGAAGACCACCTATCTACAGGGATGAGGGACAAGGCAGAGAAAGGTCACTGTTAGAGGCTGGCAGCAGGACCCCAGAGCTGAGGGCCATGGACGTGTGCACCTTCTTCAGGGGAGCAGGCCCTGGGCTGTTTTAAGCTACAGCCACTCTCCCAGCCTGTCCCGAACAAGTCTGCTCATGGGGTGTCCCTACCTTCTGCTCCCAGAGATGGGGGCCATCAGCACCCCATCATATGAAGGGGAGCTTGAGGCTTCAGAGGCGGGAAACCAACCCCACAGTCAGCATGCTGGAGCCAGGAATGCTCCCCCTATGCCGAGCTCCTAGGCAAACTCTGCAGGTGCCCTTTCCTGGCCGGCCCCTGGCAGGTCCTGTCCCCACCTTCCAGGAGTGGAGCACCTTCAGGCACAGCCCTCCTTTCTATGGCCTACAGACTGGCTAGAATCATCAGGATGGGCCTCCTGCCCCACTTTGCTTTGAGGGGGCTGTTGCAGGCCCCACAGAGCTGTCTCCACCCCCATAGGGTCCTCCCTTGAAGGCTACTGGACCTCTTGCTGACAAGGTCCATCAGTCAACTGCTGTTCTTCCTGGGAGTGGTCCCCCTAGAATTCCCCCAGACCAGGAATCAGGTCCAGCCCATGGGCAGGGAAGGGGAAAGAGGACCACTGGAAGAAGAGGGCACTTGCTTAGGCCCCAGCCATGAATTCAAGAATGGAAGCTTCCAGGTCCAGGTTTCCATCTCCTGGGCTCCAAGAAGTTGCAAGTCCTGTCTCTCTGAGGGGACTACCTGTGGGGACAGCAGCTCCCCCATTGTCAGCAAGGGTGGTGAGCCCCTCTGTGACTGATTTTTGTTAAGGTTTTATTTATTCGTTTGACAGAGAAAGAGACAGCTAGAGAGGGAACACAGGCTGGGGGAGTGGGAGAGGGAGAATCGTACTCCCCACTGAGCAGGGAGCCCATGGCGGGGTTTGATCCCAGGACCCCAGGATCACGACCTGAGCTGAAGACAGATGCTTAACGACTGAGCCACCCAGGTGCCCTGAAACTGATTTTTTCACACAGGCACTAAGGCTACTTCCCAGTGCCTGCCCCATACCTTACAGCTTAGTAAATCGCTCACAGAGGGAAAGTGGGCACTACATTTAAATAAGGGACAAGGCCACACACAGCCCACAGACATGAGTCAGATCTCCAGGGGGCAAGTCCAGGTCTAACCAACAGGGGAATAAGTCAGACAAGAAGCAGGGGGAGAGAAGAGTGCTCCTGGCAGAGGGCAGAGAGAATGTAAAGGCCTGGAGTCAGACCCAAGACACATGTGGGATGACCACACACCTGGGAGGCCCATGGGGGTAGGGGGGATACGGTGGGAGAGGAAAGGCTGGAGAGGACAGGCAGCTGGGGAGTAGATCACAGAGAGGCTCAAAGGTTATGCTCTGAAAAGATCACTCTGCTGGTTACCAGAGAAGAATGGGCTCTGTACAGCAGAGGACAGGGACACCCTAACCCTAAGCCCTAACCCTAACCCCGCCCTAACCCTAATCAAACACTACTTGATTTTGAGGACTGACAGCTCTACTCTGAAATCACAAACAAGTCCATCATGCTGGCTTTCACTCCTTGTTCAGTATTGCACTGAAAGTTCTACCCAGAACAATAAGGCAAGAAATAAGGAATCCACATGTGAAAGGAAACAGTAGAATTAGGTCTCTTCAGAGACCAGAGATGGCATCATCTTACTTAGAGAGCTTCCTAAAGAATCAACAAAAAATGATAACAGCCAGTTCCCTAATTCCGCAACGTTACAGGACAAAATATCAATACACAAAAATCTCTCTTATCTGTATACACTAGCAATGAAACATCCAAAAAGGAATTTAAGAAAACAATTCCATTTTAGGGAACGTCAACATGGATAAAATCAAGGTATACATCTTGTACACCAAAAAATACAAAACATTGCTGAAAGAAAGTAAGAGAAACCTAAATAAATCTGAGGACACCCCATAGTGATGAAAAGACATACTATTGATAAGATGGCAACAGTAACAAAGCAATGTGGAAATTCAATATGCTCCCAAGAAATTTCACAAAGGCCTTTGGGAAGAAATGCACAAGCTAATCATATCAGTCATACGGAATTTAAAGAGACCACAAGATAGCTAAAACCATTTTGAAAAAGAAAATCAAAGGTGAAAGGTCACACTTCCAAAGTTCAAATCTTAATACAAAGCAATAGTAAATAAAACATTGTGATACTGTCGTAAAGGTATGTATACAACCTGAAACAAATAATACATTATATGTTAATTAATTGATTTTAAATTTACAAAAAAATTTTAAATAAATAAAATACATTTTTTTAGAAGTATGCATACAGATCAGTGGGATTTAACTAAGAGTCCAGAAATAAACCTCTTCATCTATGGTCCACTGAATTTTGACAAGGGTAGACAACATTATACTGGGGAGACAGAATGGTCTTTTCAACAAAGGATGCTAGACAATTGGCTATCCACGTATAGAGGAATGGAGCAGGACCCTTACCTCACACCACATTACATATTAACTCAAAATAAATTAAAGGCTTAAATGTAAGAGGTAAAATTATAAACCCTAGAAGAAACAAATGGGGATAAATCTTCATAACCTTGGATTTAGCAATGCTTTTAGATCTGACACCAAAACATAAGAAGGGAAAGAAAAAAATAGATAAAATAATATCCTCAAAATTAAAAATCTGTCCCAGGTGCCAGGTGGCTCAGTTGGCTAACCGTCTGACTCCTAATTTTGGCTCAGATCATGATCTCAAGGTCATGAGATTGAGCCCCACGTCAGGCTCCACACTGAGTGTGGGGTCTGCTTAAGATTCTCTTTCCTTCTCCCTCTGCCCCTATCCACTTGCATACTCTCTCTCACTCACTCTTAAAAAAGAAATGTAAAAAATTTAAAAATATTTGTACACCAGAAGATACTACCCAGAAAATGAAAAGACAGCCCCCAGAATGGAAGGAAATATTTGTACATTATTTATCTAATATGAGTCTGTTGCCCAGAATATGTAAAGAGCTTTTACAACTCAACAAAAAGACAACCCCATTTTTAAAATGGACAAAGGACTTAGGTAGACCCTTCTCCAGAGAAATCATACAAATGGTGAAAAGCACATGAATAGATGTTAAATATCATTAGTCTTTATGGAAATGAAGAATTTAAACCAGTTAGATGTCATTTTACACAAGTAGAATCGCTATGATCAAGAAAACGAAAAACAACAAAAGGATGTTGAGAATCTGAAACCCTTAAAACTTGCTTGTGAAAAATGGTGCAGTCTACATATAAAATAGTTTGACATTTATTCAAATAGATCCAAGCAGAATTACCACAGAGTTCAACTATCTAGGTTCTATATATCTAGGTTCTACTCCTAGGTTCTATATATCTAGGTTCTATATATCTAGGTTCTACTCCTAGATATATACCCCCAAAATTGAAAACACTGGCTCAAACAAACAAAAAACTATAGGAATATTCATAGCAGCCATGTTCACAACAGGCAAAAAACAGAGATGTCCATCCATGGGGAAAAGGATGTTCTTTTGCAAATGACATGTGCAAATGTCCATCCATGGGTAAAAGGATAAACAAAATGAGGTAGATCCATAAATGGCTATCTTGTTCTGCCCTAGGAAGGAATGAAGTAAAATGGTTCATTTGTGGGGAAAAAATACGGTGGTTCCTTAAAATATTAAACACAGAATTCCACTGCAGCCTATATGCCCCCAAAAATTGAAAGTAGAAGGACCCATATTCAGAGCAGCATTTCTCACAACAGCCAAAAGGTGGAAGCCACCCAAGTGTTACTGACAGATGAACGGATAAGCAAAATGTGGTTTATTCACCATGGAACATGATTCAGCCTTAAAAATGAAGGGAGTGGGGTGCCTGGGTGGCTCAGTGGGTTAAAGCCTCTGCCTTCGGCTCAGGTCATGATCCCGGGGTCCTGGGATCGAGCCCCGCATCAGGCTCTCTGCTCAGCAGGGAGCCTGCTTCCTCCTCTCTCTCTCTGCCTACTGGTAATCTCTGTCTGTCAAATAAATAAATAAATAAATCTTTAAAAAAAAAAAAATGAAGGGAGTTCTGACACAGGCTACAACACGGGTTGAAAGTGGAAGTCATTACACTGAGTGAAATCAGCCAGTCACGGAAGGACAGATACTGTATGATCCCACTTGGATGAGGTGTCTGGGACACAAAGCTGGATGTGGCCACACGGGGTCATGGGGAAAGGATAATGGGGAGTTGGTGTTTCGTGCATACAGGATCCCTTGGGGAGAATGAGAAAATTCTGGTGAATGATGTACAACCGTGGGAACTCAGCTAAGGCCAGAGAATTGTGTACCTGAAATGTTTTAAGGGGTCAATGGTCTTATGTTCAGTCACTGTGAAAAAGTGAATGAAGGACTGATGCATGTCACAACATGCGTGGACACTGAAAACAGCCCCAGCGACATAAGCCATACAGAAATACCACTCAGATGGGAGCCGTCTGTGCTCCTGAAGTCCATCAAGGTTACCCAAATAAGGGAAAGTCCTGGAGGAAGTTCCAGAAGAAGAAAACTGGATCTGAATGGAGAAGACATTTCAGACCCTCAGGCAGGTCGTGATAGCTGAAGTGGGTCTGTGGTCTGTGTTCAAATGTGGGAACCATCATGATTTCCTCACTTGGCGTTATGCGGTGGTTCTGCGGGACACTCTCCCTGTTTGGAGTAAAATGCACCAAAGTAGTCTGTGTGAAGTGGCAAATGTGGTAAAGAAATGACAGTTGGGGAGTCTGAGTGTGGAGATAAAGTGTGTTTGTGCTGCTGTGATAAGTTACTGCAGATTTGAAATCACCACAGAGTAAATGACTCTTCCCAACACCCACGTTAGCACCACGTCACAGAAGCAGAGAGGACATCAGACTTCGGGATGGAGGCTAAGCCCTCCCAGATCCAGTTCACCCATGGTGGAGAGGCCACTTGCCCTTGGAGGAAGCCACATGTTAGCAAGAGACTCATAGGAGGATTAAATCGGGTGCCCCCATGTCTTGGGTGCAGTAGAAGCAGGGGGATTCAGAATTCCAATTCTCCACAATGCTCCACCACAACCTGGTTAGAACTGTGACAAAGCATGAAGGGAAGCCTCAGTTAAGTGGACTGGGGACACCAAAAGGGGAGGCTGGAAGAGGGTGCCTGGCGCTCAGTGCCCATTACAGACCCCACATTACAATCCCTCATGGGAGAGACTCATCTGTTCCAGGCCCTACAGGGGAAGCTGGAGGGTTCATCTCCTACAAGAAATCCACCAACCCCGCAGCTTGGCCGGTGAGAATCCTCCATCCCCCCAAACCCCTGCCTTTCTCTAGTGGACTTTCCTTCCAAGAAACCCTCCCAACTTCTTCCTCCTTCTCCATAAAATAACATTCCTCTCCTTTGTTTCTTGCACTTGCCTGTGATGTGCCCGTAGCTTGCTCAGCCCAGATTGCTGTTCTCTGCTATTCCCAAATAAACCTGTTCTGCTGGTCAAATAACTGGCAGTTTGAGTTTAAGGCAAACAGAACTAATAAATTCAAGAAACTTGCAAGGAACAAAATCAATATACACAAATCAATTGCATTTCTACGTGCTCCGAAGGAACCATCAGAAAGAGACTACGGAGAACAATCTCATTTAGTACTGCATCCAAAAGAACAAGATACCTAGGAGTCCCCTGAACCAAGGTGGTGACAGACCTGTCCTCTGACAGCCATGGGACACTGATAACAGACAGGAAGGGAGACACACAGAGATGGGAAGACACTCTGTGCTCAGGGAAGAACCAACACTGAGAAAATGCCTTCTTTCCCCTAAGCCATCTACACAGTCCGCACTGTCGCTCCCGAACTTCCAGACTCTGGACCAACCCTGACGTGGGTATGGACACGGTAAGAACCCTGCAGGGCTGAGGTGGGGGGAGCACGAGCACCGAGGCGGGTGGCCGCTCCTTGACTTCAGACTATTTCAGGAGCCCCAGGAACCGAATCTGCATGTGCACAAACACAGATGCGGGACCCAGGGCATGCATCTGAGCCCAGAAAGGGGTACCGCAAACACCATGGGAAGCCAGTCACCACACACAAAACTGCAGAAGCCCCAGTGTCTACACAGCACGCCCTTCCTCCATGGGGTCCTAAGACCACGCACACCCTTGCCAGTCCACACTCGGGCAGCTTCTCCTCACCTTCTCCTCCAGTGGCCAGTCCTGAGGGGATGAGACTGCTGTCAGTGTGGACATGGCCCCACATCCTCCACAGTGGGTCCTGTCAGTGTGAATGTGGACCTATATCCTCCCCAGCTTGTCCTATCAGCGTAGGAGTGGCCCCACCTCCTCCAGAAGTCTCCACAGTGGTTCCTGAGGAGGCCCTGCTCCTGTCCCAGCTATGGCTGTGCAGGCCAGGCTCAGGGTGGGAGCTGGGGTCCTGCGCCCTCTGCAAGTGGTGGAGGATGGTGCAGGACTAGGGGAGCTCACCCTTCCATGGAAGCACCTGCTCCTTCCCAGGGTCCAGCTGGAGCCATTTCATTCTGGAAATTCAAGCTGCATGGAGTCCAATATCCCCCAACTTCTCCAAAAATTGCTAAGGAACAATGAATTGGAAACAATATGGAATGACAACAGTCCCTGACCCAAACGGTGGCACCAAACCTGACCCTGGCCCTGACACAGACCCACACTCTGACCTGAACTTGCTTTCAATCCTGGCCCTGACCCCAATCCAAGACCCTAACTCTAGCCCCCTACCCAAACAGTGTTCACAAGAATCAAAAGGTAGAAACTGCAAATATCCATCAGTGGTGAATGCATGCACAAAATGTGGTAAAGGGTTTCAATTTGGGTTCAGGTTCAGGTCTCAGCCAGAGTTCTAGATCAGGCTTTGGGGATAGCATCAGGGTGAGGATTTAGAGTGAGGGGCAAGGGAGCAGTTAGAGTTTAGGGCTTTAGCTTTATGATTAGGGTTTAAGACTCAGGGATTCTGGATTAAAGTTCAAGGTCAAATTTGGGGTTTGGGTTCATGCTGGGATTTGGGTTGAGAGTTCATGGCTCAGAGTTCTGCTTTTGGGTTTGGGTTCATGGTTCAGAGCTTGGATCTATGCCTCAGGTTCAGATTTTAGGCTTCAGGTTCAATTTCAGGTTTGGGATTCAGGGTTCCAGTTTGGGATTTAAGGTCAGGATAGGTTTCACCGTTAAAGTTAGGGGTTAAGGTTAGGTTTAGAGATGATACATTTTCTTCAGTTGTCATCATGGGCACAAAATTTCTATCTGAACTTTCTAAATCTGAAATGCATTTCATCTGGGTGTCAGGAGCTCGTTTAGAATTTAAGATCTCAGTAACTACTACCAACAGCACTCTGATCCCAGGGTCTCCCAGTCACTGAGAATTCACTTTTGCAGTCAAATGCTCTACCACTGAGCTATACCCCCGAGAATTCACTTTTGTCTTGGCTCAAACATACCCTTGGCAGAGAAGGGCAAGTGGCTGCCAAAGTTGGGATGATTTCATAGAGGTAGAGGAGTGAATCCAAATACTGTGGAACTGTTCATGGAAAATGAAACAGGTGACAAGTTATTAGTCAACTCCTGATTCTTCCACAATAGCAAAGACTAAGTCTCCAATAGAATCTGATAATGTTCCCTAGGAAAGCCTATGGTACTCACTACCAGTACTGAAAGAGGGCCCCCTCCCCTGCTTTAAACTGAGAGTCACAGCAGGATACATCCTACTTTGTGTCAAAAATAAAATTTTATTATTTGGCTGTTCCAGTGTACAATTTGTGGAAGTACTGACAACATTTTCCTTTCTCGAATCCTTGTCAACACATGAGTAAAATGCAGGCAATGTTGTAATGCACACTGCTCATTGGAATACCAAGTACAAGGAGGGCTATCAGAAGCAATAAAAAGATATCGAATATGAAACTCAGAAAAAGCACTGATGGGAACTTAATGAGGATCCCTAACCATAAGATCTAACATCTCATCCTATAGAATTCACCCTTTTAAATCATCAATAACAATAGCCTGCTGACCACTGTAACCACCTCACCATTGAGGCTTGTAATACACACTTCAACCGCTAGAGACACACTTCTCAGCAGCAAAATGGGACTTGCCCACTCCCAGGGGACCAACTCTTATAATGCAGCCAAAAAAATTCCCACTCTTTGGAAATCCCAGCCATTAGGACACAGTCACAGAAACCACACCTAGAACTCAATAAAGGACAGATATCTCAGGTAGCATATGCTGTAGATCAACATCACTCTCACGAAGTACTCTACAGTGGATTCTAGGTCTGTTCCCTGCCTGGGATTACATGGGGCACTGCACTCTTCCAATACTCCATCCTCAGAACAAAACCATGACTGTCCTCGTCAGTCCTGTGTGCAGGCTCACAGTGAGCCCTGCAAAAGCCACACACCTTAAGAGCACTCAACATCTCATGCCTATCCTAGCAGATGGAGGGTGCTACCCTCCCCAACTTCCATACCAACTAGAGAATACTTGGAACAAGTCTTGCCATTCTCCATGCAAAAGGCATATTCTTCCTCTGCAAAATGATGGATGTTGAAACACCAGGATTCCCCTCACCTTCTTGAACCTAGATAAGCTGGAGCTACAGGTTGGCCAGAGCTGTTATCCCCAACCCCCTACACACACACACACACACACACACACACACACACACACACACCCTTCCCTTGTGCACTCCAGACAAGTTTCCATCCGCCCTGTTCATTCCCAGCCACTGTCTCTGCAGAGTAGTACAGCAGTACTGAGGAGCAGGGACTGAGGTGCTAGGAGCTAAGCCACCACTTTCAACCACTTACTGTCAGAAATTAATATTTGTTATATTAACAGATACATCATAAAAGATCTTGCTACCATGGCCATTAGAAATGTCATTACAACAGAGGTCCTAACAACCTGTGCAATCTCCACGTTTCCACTTCCTGGCTCCAGGGATTGGCTCATAAATGGGCACATGACCTGTTCCCAGACAATAAGGAGGGAGGAATTTTAAGTCTCAGCCTGTAGCCAAGCATAGCGTGGACCACCCAGGCCAGGGGCTTATCCATTGCGACTGCTCAAGTGGCCTAGGCCAGGCCCATGCCAGTACCACAGAGGGCCCAGGAAGCCAGGTGCTCCATAACATTGCTGAGGGCTGAATCACACTTGTCCTGAAGCCCACGCATGCCAGACCCTCCACTAACTCGGGAGAACACTAAATGTGCTCCTGGCCTTGGCCTGAACAAGAGGAGCACCTGTGTGGTATAGAACCCACAAGATAGACCCACCAGGCAATGGGGACTGACTCAGTAAGCAATACCTATATGGGATTCAACCACAGACAAACGTGTTGTGGAAAACTTGAGGCAGACAGAGAAATGGGGTAGGAGAGGGAATTTCTGAGGCCTTCATTGTTGGCCAATCTCACTATCACCTTTTTTTCCTTTCACAGGCAGGGGCCAGGGTCAGACAAGATAGAGCCCAGTGTCTTCCCACTCTGCCCTCTCCCCCATCATCCATCGTGTGGCAGATCTGGGGTGGGGGAAGCTACCACCCATGGGCCAAATGGACCTCCCCCCATATTCTCCCAATCCAGTGTGTCTGGAACATTAGTTATGGATGTTCTGTGGCTGCTCTCAAGCCACAAGGCAAGAGTGGAGTCATTGCCAGAGACACCACATGGACTGCAACATTTCACAGAAGATCTTTACAGAAGACTTTCCAGAAAAGTCTGTGCCGATCCTCAGTCCCAGAGATCCTAGGATCTTGTTTTTTCTTTGAGTAAAACATAGCAGCTTCTGGGTCAAATCTACTGTCTTCACTCCTAGGGGCAAGGACTTCCATCCTTTTATCCAGAACGCCATCTCCTTCCTCCTCTATGGACACCTTGAATGGCACGTCTACAGGTCTGCAGCCCAACGGGAATTCACTGTCATTTCCACGGTGGTGATGCTCAGAAACGGAGATGTATGTGTGGACGTGTGAGGGTGAGCGTGCGTTTCCTCTTTGGTAGCCACAGTGTGCAAGGAGAATACAATACAGTAGCGTGCTTTCTGTCCCACAGGAGTGGCCACGCCATGTGTTTGCAGAGTGCTCTCAGAAGGAAGCCACCTTCGTAGGACAAACTTCATCTGGGACAACTCCCAAGTCCCTTGTCCTGGACACTAGGTTCCACCGAGGCTGGGGGCACACAGAGGGACAGAGACTCCCCCTGCCCATCAGGGTTTTGAGGGACACCTGCCATTCCAGGGCCAAAGATCCTGAAACCATTCATCCGCCTGTCATCCAGCCAGGCATCTGTGAGATCTCAAGCAGAAAGGACACACCAAGAGACAGCAAATGACAGCCTTGTGTGGCAAATGCCACGAGAAGGGACACTCAGGAGGACTAGGGGTGTGCAGGGTTGGCCAGACCATGGGGGAAGGGGGATCAGGGGTGCTCCAGGAGGATTTCACAGCTGTGCCCTTGGGTGGCTATACATGTAATTGTGACTGGGCATTGGCCAGACTGGAAATGACAGCATGGGCGAGGGGCGATGTCTCTAAACTGTCTTCTGTAAGGCAAAAGTTCGGTGATGAGATTTCTTTCAGTACCATTTCATGTCACATGCATCCGTGAGTCCCTAAAGCTGACGGGGTAGAACATGAAGTACGTTGCTGGCCATGGCTTTCACACCTGAGGGGCTGGGGGCAGAGCACACTTGATATTTCTTTTTGTTGCTTTCAGAGTAGGATGATTTTTCCCGCCTTCATCTCCAACCCCAGGACAGGAACAAAGGCAACACAGACCTACACTTGGAAATATCCACAGAAATCTGCAAACCCACGTTCTCACAGGAGCTCAAGGCTCAGGACCCGGGTGACAGAAAGAGAAGGCTGATAGCAAGGAACCAAGGGAATACGTCAGGTGCATGTGAGCTGACCCACTTCTTTACCTGTCGGAAGCAAGCCATGCCTGACAAGAGCATGAGCAGAGCAGAGGATGGGCTGAGCTGGGTGTGGCTGTCAGGGGGAGATGGCCAGCTGGCCACAGATGCTACCTGCCAAGTACCTCTAGGACCAGCTCCTGGTCCTCAGCTAAGATGAAACAATCATTCTGTGGAGTGACCTATTTCCAGGGACAGGTCATGTGCTCAGTGCTTGGGTGACCATATCCTCTCCCACTGTATTTTTTCAAAAACATCTTAGGCTGGTGAGACTGACATACACAACTCTGTCCTTAGTTAATGTATGTAACTTGATACTGACCCCAACCCTAATATCTAGTTAAGATACACTCAATTTAGAATATTGCTCGTATATTAGAGGATGGTTTTTAGGAGCTAAGGAGTTCAGAGACCAACCTTCTTTGGTCTTATTCTCCCTTGAATCCCTTTAAATCGGAACACAGTCAGCCACATGCTATCTGGAGAGTGGCCACACGGGGGCAACAGTGAGTCAACAGTGCCCCAAACCCCGCTGCAAAGCCCATTCTTCATCCTGTCAAGCCTTGTTCATTCAAAGTCTACAGGTCATTGTACAGATGATGCAAAGTGTGACATTGCTGAATTTTTTGAAAACCAAATTAATGCTTTCAACCTGTTAAGAATAAAAGATATTTTCTAAAATCTTGGACTTGGAGATCACATGAGGGCCCAGGGGCCTGGGAAAGGGCTATCCCTGTGGAATCTATTCAGGTCTACTTGGGAAACAAGGATGGCTTCTATTTCACTTATTTTCAGGAAGAATTTGTGTCAACTCACAGCACTGAGTCCACACCAATCAAAGAGTGCAAAATAGTGCAGCTCAGAGGAAAACAAAGCAGAATCATCAGCCTCCAGAAGCAGAGAAAGAGCCACCCCTGGGAACAAAGAAGACTTAGCAGGAAGGTTTGGCTCAGGCCAATTGGCATTACTGGAGATCCTCTGGAGCTAGAAGGCCCCAGTGCGCCCAGGGGTCATGGGTCAGGCAGAGCGCACACCGTGATGCTGCTCTGTTGGAACCCTGGACGAGCCTCCTGGCCCCTTCCTCCACGAGGAGACACCCCCTACCCCCTGACGTCTCCAGCCTACTTCTTGGACCTCCCATTCCCCTTTCTGACCCCATCCTTCACTTTTCCCTTTCCTGCCATTAGATAGAGTACCCTGAACTACTTACTATTCTGTCATTTAAATGTTTTGGGTCACGTCTGCTGGGAAGCGATACCTTCCATCATCTACCCTGGTGGAGAATCCCTTGTTGCCTTGTCTGACTTCGTGGTCCCCTCAGTGTCATGGGGCTAGTGTCCTGGGCAAGGTCCTCATGAAGCTGGCTCAGGGTTGCAGAGAAGGCCTGACCCAGGCATTGCTATTTATGTGCAAGGATTGCTCATGTCTCCTCAGTCACATCAGATGGACTGGGGGCACACCCCAAAGACACGTGCTAGTCCAGTGTTGCCCTGGTGAGTCTCTATGGAACAGCCATTGCACCCAACGGGGGAACTCCATAGGAGCGGGGACGATGGGAGTCAGGACTCCTGAGATAGAATCCATCTTGGAGACTGTCCAGAACTTCCTAGGAGTTCACTCCATCATCTTGCATGAATCAATTCATCTAAAACCATTTCCTCCTTTTAGAAAGCATGAGCCTCAAGCCCCGATGCAGGGACTCTCCTAGGTCATACTGGCAATCAGCGAAAGAGCGAGACTAAGATGGGAAATGGCCTCCAGCACTATCCCCAGAGTGGCTTTAGCTAAAGCTGCAACCACCCATCGATCTTTTCTGGACTCCCAGACTCTCCTGGGACTCTTCCTGGGACATATTCTGGGAACAAAGGTCATGTCAGAACCCCAGAAACCTCTGACACTTGTTATAATGAGACTCTGGGATGTCAAAGGTGTCCCAAGCCACAGGCCATCTCAGAGTTTGTCTGCAAAGACATGGTTGGTGGGAAACCCACTTGCTGACAGACGGTGGAGGAAGATGGAAAACACTAGGCTTCTCCATCACAATGGCATGAGGGGCCTAGGCCAGGCCCGTGCCAGTGCCACAGAGGGCCCAGGAAGCCAGGTGCTCCATAACATTGCTGAGGGCTGAATCACACTTGTCCTGAAGCCCACACATGCCAGATCCTCCACTAACTCAGGAGAACCCCAAATGTGCTCATGGTCTTGGCCTGAACAAGACGAGCACCTGTGTGGTATAGAACCCGCAAGATATACCCACCAGGCAGTGGGGACTGACTCTGCCAAACAATACCTACATGGGATTCAACCACAGACAAACGTGTTGTGGGAAGCTTGAGGCCAAAAGGGAAATGGGGTGGGGGAGGGAAGGAATTCCTGTGGTCTTCATTGTTGGCCAATCTCACTATCATCTTTTTGTCCTTTCACAGGCAGGGGCCAGGTCAGGCAGAATAGAGCCCAGTGTCTTCCCACTCTGCCACTGGAAAAGAAGAGCCCTCTCCCCCTTTATCCAGCATTTTGCATATCTGGGGTGGGGGAAACTGCCACCCGTGGGTCAAATGGACCTCCCCCCAGATTCTCGCCATCCAGTGTGTCTGGAACATTAGTTATGGACGTTCTGTGGCTGCTCTCAAGCCACAAGGCAAGAGTGGAGTCATTGCCAGAGACACCACATGGACTGCAACATTTCACAGAAGATCTTTACAGAAGATTTTCCAGAAAAGTCTGTGCCAATCCCTGGTCCCAAAGATCCTAGGATCATGTCCCTTCTTTGAGTAGAGCATAGCGCCTTCTGGGCCAAATCTAATGTCTTCACCCTCAGAGGCAAGGACTTCCATCCTTTTGGCCAGAACACCATCTCCACCCTCCTCTACGGACACCTTGAATGGCACGTCTACAGGTCTGCAGCCCACTGGGAATTCACTGTCATTTCCGTGGTGGTGATGCTCAGAAATGGAGGTGTATGTGTGAACGTGTGAGGGTGAGCATGCATTTTCTCTTTGGTAGCCACAGTGTGCAAGGAGAATACAATACAGTAGCGTGCTTTCTGTCCCACAGGAGCGGCCACATCATGTGTTTGCAGAGTGCTCTCAGAAGGAAGCCACCTTCATAGCACAAACTTCATCTGGGACGACTCCCAAGTCCCTTGTCCTGGACACTAGGTTCTACTGAGGTTGGGGGCACACAGAGGGACAGAGACTTCCCCTGTCCATCAGAGTTTTGAGGGATGCCTGTGGGTCCAGGACCCAAGATCCTGAACCCTTTCATCTGCTTGTCATACAGCCAGGCATCTGTGAGAGAGATCAACTCCAACAGAAGGGACAGACCGAGAGAAAGCAAATGACAGCCATGTGTGACAAGTGCCATGAGAGGGGACACTCAGGAGGACTGGGGGAGTGCATGGTTGGCCAGACTGGGGGGGAAGGGGGTCCACGGGTGTTGCAGGAGGATGTCACAGCTGTGCCCTTGGGTGGCTACATGTGTCCGTGTGGCTGGGCATTGGTCAGACTGGAAAGAACAGCACGGGCAAGAGGTGGTATCGCTGAAGTGTCTTCTGCAAGGCAAAAGTTCGGTAACGAGATTTCTTTCAGTACCAGTTCATGTCACATGCATCCGTGAGTCCCTAAAGCTGACGGGGTAGAACATGAAGTACGTTGTTGGCCATGGTTTTCACACCTGAGTGTGGAGGCCAAGAAAAACAAGGCTGTACCCACCTCGAGTCTAGCCCTGACATAAGTACAGCCATCTTGACAAAGCAAAAACTGGCACCTTGCACCCGCTCTCCACCTGCTCCCCTCCCCTCGATAATATGTGTGAACAAACAGTTAACTTGCAGATATCACAATCCTGCAAGATAGGAGTCTCCCTCAGTTTACAAATGTCCTAGAGATTTACAACAAAGAAAGTTAGATTTCTTCTAAACCTAAATCTCACTAACAAGGATGCTTGATAGGAGGAATGTGACATCCCACCAGGAAACTCCCAACTGTCTTCATGTTAGTGTCTCATTAGAGGGGAAAAGCGGCCTCAGCTTGATAATAACCAGGCCTCCAATATCCTGACAGTCTTCTTTACCTTGATAGCCCTTCTGAACATCCCCTCTGTCCTCACCCACCACTGAGTCCACCCCTACTCTGTCTTTAAAAACTCTGACTGTAGTCTGGTTCAGAGTCCAATTCCCTACTCCACTGCATCAGGTATACTAGGGCCCAAGCTTAAGCATGTCACCTCGGGGTCCAAGTCCCTACTCCGCTGTGTCAGGTATACTTGAGCCCAAACTTAAGCTTGTCAAATAAACCCTCGTGTGATTACATTGGTGTTGGCTCCTTGGTGGTCTCTCAGACGTGAAAATTCAGGCACAACATGAGGGACCAGGCTCAGAGCACACCTGATATTTCTTTTGGCTGCTTTCAGAATAGGATGACTTTTCCCGCCCTCATCTGGGACCCCAGGACAGGGAATAATGGCAACACAGACCTACACTTGGAAGTGTCCACAGAAATCTGCAAACCCATCTTCCCACAGGAGCTCAAGGTTCAGGACCAGGGTGACAGAAAGGGGAGGCCGATAGCCAGGAACCAAGGGAACACGTCATGTGCAAGTGAGCTGACCCACTTCTCTAACTGTCTGAAGCAAGTCATGCCTGACAGGAGGGAGTCCCACCTGCACCTGGTCAGGCTGTTTGCTGCCCTTGAGCAGAGCAGAGGATGGGCTGAGCTGGGAGTGGCCGTCGGGGGGCAGAGGGTCAGCGGGACACAGATGCTACCCACTGAGTACCTCTAGGACCAGCTCCTGGTCCTCAGCTAAGATGAAACGATCATTCTGTGGAGTGAACTATTTCCAGAGACAGGTCATGTGCTCAGTGTTGGGGTGACTATAGCTTCTACCACTGTTGTTTTTTTTTTAAACACCTTAGGCAGGTAAGACTGACATACACAACATTGTCCATAGGTAATGTGTGTAATTTGACCCTGACCCTAATCCTTATATATAGTTAAGATACACTCAATTTAGAATATTGTTTCTAAATTAGAGGATGGTGTTGAGGAGCTAAGGAGTTCAGGGACCAACCTTAGGTCTTACTCTCTCCCTTGAATCCCTTTAAATGGGAACAGTCAGCCACGTGCTATCTGGAGAGTGGCCACACGGGGGCAACAGTGAGTCAACAGTGCCCCAAACCCCACTGCAAAGCCCCTTCTTCCTTCATCCTGTCAAGCCTTGTTCATTCAATGTCTACAGGTCATTGTACAGATGATGCAAAGTGTGATGTTGCTGAATTTTTAAAAACCGAACTAATGCTTTCAACCTGTTAAGAAGAGAAGATGCTTTCTGAAATCTTGGACTTGGAGAGCCCGCGAAGGCACAGGGGCCTGGGAAAGGTCTATCACTGTGGAATCTATTTAGGTCTACTTGGGAAACAAGGATGGCTTCTACTCCACTTCTTCTGTGAAAGAACTTGTGTCAACTCACAGCACTGAGTCCACACCAATAAAACAGTGCAAAATGTTATGCCCCAATAATGGGTCCATGATTAAAGGAGCGAGACTGATACAAAGCAAAGGTCAAGCAAAGCTTTATTTCGCGCCAAGCATCAAGAATCTAACCGAACGTTCGGGACCGCACCTCTTACAAGAGAGGATGACCCTTCTCTGTTTCACAGACTAGCTTTTAAGGGCAAAGGCCATGCGGTCGGGCCTCGCCATGCACAGGTGGCCAATGAGATTGTAACACACAGGAAACTCCACAGTGATTCTAGGTGACCAATTGAGTTACAATTGACCCTAGTAGACATTTGAACCAGCCTATTCCACCTTGATTGGGATTGGCGCCCAAAGGGCGGGGCCCATACTCCTTGGTAACCAGGGAGACAGTATGCATCCCTCCACTGATCGGATGCCTCCACCTGGCCTGACCCACCTTTGTATCTGGGCTTTGTTACCTGAAGCTGGTTTCCAGGACTTGTCTCCAAGTAAATCCCCTGGGGGAAGGGGAGCAGGGACAGTTTCTAAATAGGTCCTTACACAAAATAGTGCAGCTCAGAGGAAAACAAAGCAGAATCATCAGTCTCCAGGAGCAGAGAAAGAGACACCCCCAGGAACAAAGAAGACTTAGCAGGAAGGTTTTGCTCAGGCCAACTGGCATTACTGGAGATCCTCTGGAGCTAGAAGGTCCCCAGTGTGCCCGGGGGTCGTGGGTCAGGCAGAGCGCACACCCTGATGCTGCCCTGTTGGAACCCGGGATGAGCCTCCTAGTCCCTTCCTCCAGGAGGAGACACTCCCTACCCCGTGACGACTCCAGCCTGCTTCTTGGACCTCCCGTTCCCCTTTCTGACCCCATCCCTCACTTTTCCCATCCCTGCCAGCATATGGAGTACGTTGATGGTGAAGTATTTGGCACACAGTAAAATAAAAATATAAATACACAAAAATTAATAAAGAAGAAACAAAAAACCTAGGCTGGTCGACTCTGCATTTTCAAATAGACTCAAGGAAATAAAGCAGGGAGGGCTTGCATACATGGTAACTGAGAGCACGGCAGGAAATAGCACATCAAAAACATGATTAAAAAAGACTATGCCCAACAGGAACACAGCACTATGGCTCAGAAAATAGAAAAGGTGATAAAGCAGTTGTGAATATCAGGATGGTCCATGCATGGCACCAGTGTCACCTCCCAATGAACCCAGGCCACAGGGACACTAGGATTTGATTGAAGCACAGAAATTTTGTGGTCTTATCCTTGAATACAACTGTGTTTGTTATCCGGACCTAGAAAATTAAGTTCTCTTGGAGAAACTTTAATCACTATGATAACTATTTTCCACTCAACACAGCAATTTCATAGAGAATATAGTCATGAAATGCATTTCAAAAGTACTCTAAGAGAATATGGATTGACTTGCCGGGAGTGTATTGAACTCTCATGCAAAGATCACAAGGTAAGATGGAGTTGTGAATGTGGCTCGTCAGCCCAAGAAAAAAAAACTGATAACTTTATTCAATAAGTAATATATAAAGTATTATATTTGTGATGGACTCAAGACTCCTTTTTTGGTCAGTCCTTTTGTTGTTGTTGTTGTACATTTAGGAGTTAATGTCTATGTGCAGTATTTTTTGTGTATAAATTATTCCTCAAGCTATTAAATAATTAGTAATAAATAAGGTAATAAGGTAATAGATAGTTCATCCTCCAAAAAGAGTGAATCTCTAGTTTTCAAAATATATGCTCTGGAGGGCACCTGGGGGGCTCAGATGGTTCAGGGTCTGCCTTGGGATCAAGCCCCACATAGATCCCCAATCCGGGCTCCCTGATTCTCCCTCTCCCTCTGCCCCTCCCCCTCCCCCAGCTCATGCTCGCTCTCTCTCTCTATCTGTCTCTCTCTCTCAAATGCAGAAATAAAATCTTTTTCAAAGAAAGAATATATGCTATGGAAAAATTAGAGGAGACTCCTCTTGTAAGCTCTACCTTCTAAGTTTATTTGTCTACCACTTTAAAGTGATACAGAAAATTCTGTGGACTCATAATCCATTGTAGTTATTTGTGCATTTTTAAGAAGTTTTAGTAAGTCATGGGGCAGGGGAAAACAAAAGTGAATAAGATAGATAACTTTCCAGCTCTCAGAACTTGCAATCTTGAGGAATATAGAAAATACATATATAATTACCTCATACAGTTTTTAAGTCTGGATGAAAAACGATAGAGGAGACAGCAGCAGGAATGGGAGCCGGGCTAAGCTGAGCAAGGGAAGGGTAACAGAAAGGGAGGCTTCCACAAAGTCATTTATGGATGGTAACAGGGAGCAGGACACCAAATGGGCAAATCTCTTGGATAAAGATCATGATGTGTAAGGCAACCAAGAGGCAACTAAAGAATTTGAAGATTTGAAGCAAGTTTGAGAGTGTTCTCTTTGTTGTTTCTTTTGTTAGTTTTTTGTCACGGATAGTAAGAGCTGAAATAGATCAGAGATGTGATTTTATTGATATGATCCTTCTGCAAAGTGCTCTGTAATTTTCAAAGATTTGTCAAATAAATCCTGTCCTTTGACCCCTTGAACAGTGCCAAAGTAGGTGGTACTGTTCCAATTACATTCTTTTGCTGTTGAGGAAACTGAGGCTGATATGGTGTCTCACCGTTATTAAGGAAGTGAGCACCAGAATGGAAATTAACATCTTTATCTCTTGGCTCTTAGATCACTGTGCCCTGTTGCCTTCTTTCCACTTGTCTTCTAGAGAAAGATAAGAGATATCTTTCTCTTTGTCAATGAAGTACATATAATCTATTACAATTTAATGGAAATTTTTAAAACAGAGGAAATATAGTGATGTCTGTCTCAAGGAACTATTTTATATTCTGCTTAATGTGGTTTAAGCATGGCAAGTGATGTTACTTTATGGCATTTTAACAGTAAGGGAAAGCAGATTTGTGGTAAGTCCATGAATTGGCAAAAATCTTCACTTTCTGAGGAGTACCTATAATTTGTATTTTTCTTATAATTCTAGGGTGAAATAATTATAGCATGTCATATACAATTAAGGCTGAGGAATAATTTTTTTAATGTTAATTTTATTTTTATTTATTTAAAAGATTTTATTTATTTATTTCACAAACAGAGATCACAAGTAGACAGAGCAGCAGGCAGAGAGAGAGAGAGGAGGAAGCAGACTCCCTGCTAGGCAGAGAGCCCAATGCGGGGCTCAGTCCCAGGCTGGGATCATGACCTGAGCCGAAGGCAGAGGCTTTAACCCACTGAGCCACCCAGGTGCCCCAGGAGTCATAGTGTCTATGACACAAAGTCATTTTAGGCTCCCAGCTATTTTCTGTGATCTATACTCTACTTGCCCAAGCACATGTGTTGCAGAACTACTAGAAAGTGTCAAAATTACAACACCATCACCAACACCAACACCACCAACAACAAAAATCTTGTTATTAAGGACTTTAAGGGGAAAAAGGGACTGCAAAAAATGAACAGTCTATCAGACAAGGAAAGAGACTAGCCATATCAGAGACACTAAATGAGTAGAAAAGCCCCAATGCTGGGTCATAAGTAGCGAGGCCCTGCATTCCCTACCTGAGATAAGGAGCCCCAAAGCCCATCTAGTTTATTATTTACTTTTTATTTTGTTTATTTTTTGTGCCTCAACCTGTCATTTAAATTCCAGTTTGTGAACATACAGTGTAATATTATAGTTACAGTGTAATATCTTACAGGTATAAAATTTAGTTATTCATCATTTACATGCAACACCCAGTGTTCATCACAGCCAGTGCTCCATCTAGTTTACATGGTTTCTCGGAACATGCCCACAGCCCCTTTCCCTTCATCCTACCTCTGCTTCATTAAAATGTTAAAATCTCCACTCCAGGGGCACCTGGGTGGCTCAGTGGGTTAAAGCCTCTGCCTTCAGCTTAGGTCATGATCCCAGGGTCTTGGGATCGAGCCCCGCATCAGGCTCTCTGGTCAGGGGGGAGCCTACTTCCCCCCTCTCTCTGCCTGCCTCTCTGCCTACTTGTGATCTCTGTCTCTCAAATAAATAAATAAAATCTTAAAATAAAATAAAATAAAATAAAATCTCCACTCAAGGAGCAATGCAAACCTCATGAAGATTACACACAACGCATGTACAGGCACGTTGCCTAAGCACTCACGCATGACATGACACCCACCTGAACATGCGAAGACAACACTCCCTTTGTGAACATTCATCTTAACCCTAAATGAAAGAAACCCACTCCCCCCAACTGGAGAGTCACAGCTCTGTAACTTCTTCCCCAATATCTTCTTTGCTGCAAAAAGCATCCTTTGTTTGACAACTCTACTGGTATAGTCACTCTCTGTAACTCACCAAGAAGAACTCACGTTAATTCTGTTACAGGATTAGCCTTAGGAGACAATTTTTAATACAGAAGCCAATCAAACAAGTGTCTGCAAGGCCTTGGAGAAAATGTTTTGGCCTCAGATGGCAAAATCCTCTGATTTAAATGGAAACAAAATCTTATGGAAGATCACATTGACTAAAACCACTAAAACCACTCAAAAATTGGTTTGTTTTTGTTTTTGATTTGTGCTTAGGTTTGAGAGTGCAGAAAGAAATCAAGTCTCAAGTCTTACTGAAGGATGGGAAGCACTACGGGACAAAATGAACATTTAGCTTCCTTTCTGGATTGAGCAAGTGTAACCCTTTTTCTGAACCTTTGGCTCAGCCAGAGTAGTGACGTAGAGAGAAGAAAATGTCAGTGAGCTGTGGTATGCAGTCTGCTGACATTCCAATAGAGATGACTGCTCTGTCCTAAGCCAGCAGGGTGTTTCTGTCACAGTTCCTGTTAAGACTATCTTGCCATCCATAAAAAAGCAGTGAATATTTTGCTACTGTTTTCCATTCTTTCATGTGTGAGCAAGCTGCAGTGTTTAACAAGCAACCTGAGCAAGAATTTATTTCATTTCAATTGAAAATAAATTCCTTTGCATTTAACTCAATTTTGCTTGAAAACTAAGTATTTTGTGCAGCAAAAACTAGGCACAGGTCTCACATTAAAGAAATTTCAGTTCTTCACTTGCAGCATAAAAATACTTTTTATACATACACGAGCTTGTAAAAGGAGTTCAAGGAAATAAAGCCTTTATATAGTAATTCTGTAATTACTATACCTAACAATTCACTTCTGTGATGCCACTCTGTAAGGAATGTTTTTTTTTTTCAAAGTCATATAAATCTGTCTTTGACTAATTTGCTTTCATATTCTTTTGGATTATGGCTGAGTTAAAATTTAGAACACTGTCAAGAACATTAATGAAAATCAACTTTGATTTTACTTCAGTAATTTAACAAAAAACTAAAATTTACCTTCTGAATTTTAAAAATTTATACAAAGAAACAAAATTAAATTTAACATAGTCAATTCTTCCTAAGAGCCTTTTTTGTTCTTCCCAGGAAGTTTGCCTTTAGTTTGAAGAATGGGGAACCTTGAAACTGATGCTAAATAAATCATGTACAATTTATCTACCTCATTAGCAACTTGATAGAAGAAATCTGTGACAAGAGTTTAAGAAATAATTGAATACACTTTTTGGTATGGAAAAACTATAATTTCAATTACCTTTCATGACATAATGTTGATATAGTTTATGGGGATGGTAAACTACACAGAGAGAGTGAGCTAATGAATTGGCTGAAATAATCACATTCACAGGAAAATGGCGTTCTCTCCTTAAAACAGCAGTGAAGATTATTACTGGAAAATTATACCTACAAATTAGTGACCTCATTAAGTTACTAAACGCTGTGAATATAATAACTTCTTGTGTGGCTAAACCTAAAAAAGACTCCAAAAGTTCCCCCTGAGTGAAATGATTAAGAAATATTGCTCTCTATTATAGATTATATAGATATATTACATATATACAAATAAGGAAGGAAGGAAGGAAGGAAGGAAAGAAGGAAGGAAGGGAGGAAGGAAGGAAAGAAGGAAGAGAGAAAGTGAAGAAGGGAATCTTCTTCTATCATAATGCCCTATCACTGTTCAAGTGCTCTAGTGTGCACCTTCTAAAAATCAGGACACTGCTCTACCATCACCATCATACAACCCTCCCATTTAGGAAACCAATGTTCCTACAATGCTATGTTCTGGTTCAGAGATGTCACTGTTACTTTGCCAGCCATCATATGAAGTACCTTCCCCATTTCTGGTTCAGCTACTTGCCCAGGAAACTGTTGCTTGTGATTTTCATGTTTCATAAATCTTCGGTCTGAAAGAGTTGCTTAATCTGTCCTGTCTTTTATATCCTTAACAGTCTTGAACTTTCATTATGAAATGATCCCTCACCTGGGTCTGGAGGATGTTTCCTCAAAAGCAGACTCCGAATTCTCCGTGGTAAAATCATCATTGTGAAGAGTGCTATTTCAGTTTTACACCAGCATACTGTTCCTTAACAAAGCTTCAGCCACCAGAATTATTTTCCCAGTTATTAATGCCTAACATTACTTTCTTATTTTGTTATTTTATTAAAGAAGAGTTTTCTTTTTTACTTTATCTGTTTGTGTCAGTATGGACTCATGAGTTTCTGTTTTATGAAAGGGGATATAATCTGATAGTTTTAGTTATTTTGATGCCCAATTGTCCTAGATAATACTTAGTGAGAGAACGATCAAGCAGGCTTTTATATACTTTGACATGTCTTTATCATTCTTTGAGCACGTCTTCACTTTCTGATATAAGTTAATCCTGGACAAGAAGTCTTGTTAAGGCAGCTGATATTTAGAAGCCAAAAATAATGGTAAGTGGCTATCAGTAAGCCTATACTCATCTGTGAACACACACACACACCCCTGATTCTCATTATTCATAACATAAAAATAGACTTTATTCTATGAAGTCATTGCAAGTTCCAAATTAGGAAACACTGAATCATTGTCCCTATGAATATAGGGTTGATTTCCTAGTGGCCTCTGGTCACATTTCTGCCAACTGACCAATATGTGACCACATTCTCTGGGTGTTTCTGGTTGAAAACCTATTTTTAATATATATTATTAATTCATTAACATATCACTCATGGTAACAGTGTAAGTCAAACCTGAGCAAAGCTTAGCTAAAACATGTATTTTTCTATAAGGCACATCCTAGTTTCTCTGTGCTAGGAATGCTAGATGGAGGGGCACCTGGGTGGCTCATTTGGTTGAGTGACCAATTCTTGATTTTGGCTCAAGTCATGATCTCAGGTTTGTGCTGGGTATGCAGCCTGTTTAAGATTCTCTCTCTTCCTCTCTCTCTCTCTCTGACCCCTTTCTCTCACTCTCTTAAGTAAAAATAAATTAATTAATGTTAATTAATTAAAACTGTTTTTAAAAACAATACTAGACAGACCTTCAGCACTATGCTTGGGGAGCCATTTTATGCAACAAAATCTGTCTCCAAACACAGAAATGTGAAAGCCATGGCCCTAAGCTGACTAAAAAAAACAAAATTTGTTCACACTGTGGGCATTTAAACAAAAAGCAGGGCATTGCTATTTTTGCCCTCAGTTGGCAACATGCAAGTTAGACAACTCTGATTTTTTCTATGACTCTATTCATATCTGCAATTAACTATGAAAAGACTAGGTTGATTTGGGGGTTACAAATAAATTCTTGCCAACCAACAAATCCTGAAACATGTAATCCATGAACAATTGGGATTAAGTTGTATATTTAAGAAGATGATAAGAGTTCATACCTGTTTTTCAATTCCAACCCCAAATCTCAAGGTTCAAACTGGCCTTTGCCCCTGCCATGTTTGTGAATCCTTTTGTCAGCATTACCTCAGTGTAAATCCAACTATTCCCAATGTACCAACTTATTTGCCCAATCAACAAACTTGAAACAATGTAACCAAACTTCCAGTCACTCTGACCACCTTCTCTACCTAATCTGTCACTACCCTGTTCCCTAGGATAGTAGACACCTTAGGGGACAGCCAATGATTTTGAGCAATGATGAATGGGCCATTAGAAGAGTGGATGGGAGACAGGATAGTTTGTGCCAAACTGATATCAACTTCTCATTTTCTTTCTGTGACAATAGTCAGCCTTCTCTGGGTGATGAAACATACAAGGATGGGATTTATCATGATTGAGATCCTTGAAGGATCTCTCTTTAGGCAGATGAGGGGAATTCAGAGAAAGACTTCAACTCAAAATAATCTCTATACCGAAGGGACATGTACTGGGATGCCATGTCCTGAACTCCTTCACTATCAACATAGTGTACTTAATTTAGGTTAATGTTCCAAGAGAAAGTCTCAGAAAAGTCTACTTAAAGGCAATGAAAAAGCAAGCACAAGTAAACTAATACTAAAGAAGAGTCTGTAATTGAAAGAAAAAACCACATTGTCAAAGTAACAAATGTGTGAGTCTTTGTTCAGTTATAGTCTCGAATCCATGTGCTTCTTGGGAAGGCAGAAAGCTACAGCCTTCCTGGCTTGGTACATCAGAGCACAAAGCTTGGAGCAGAGTACAAATCTAGAGTTAAATCAAGAACTTGGGGAGAAGGAAATCAAGTGAGGTAAATGCCAAAATCTGTATGTAAAATTTATCCAAATCCTTTGCTGACCACTAAATTGTACAACCACAGGGAAGGGCAAGGTCTGACAAAGAAAAAGTAGCTTCTAGAAACTAAAAAAAAATCTCAGCAGAGATTTGAGTTACCATTATCTTCAGAGGAATTCAGTCTGGAGTTTGAGTCCTTTCAAATTAACCATATGCTAGAAGAAAATCACTCTTCCAAGATATCCCAGACCTTGAACTTCTAAATACAATGTTCAAAATGTGCATTATACACCACAGAATCTATTGTTTGAAATCTGAAATTAAGGGGCACCTGGGTGGCACAGTCAGTTGTATTCAACTCTTAGTTTCAGCTCAGATCGTGATCTCAGGGTCATGAGATAGAGCACTGCATCAGGCTCTGGGCTCTGTTTAGTCTACCTGAGATTCTGTCTCCCTCTCCCTTAGCCCCTTCTGCTTGTGCTCTCTCTCTCTCTCTCTAAAATAAATAAATAAATCTTTAAAATTTTCCAAATTAAAAATAAGCAAAGGACTATATCAACAAACAGGAAAATGACTCATACTCAAGAAAAAAAATCAAAACTTGAAGTAACCAAGATGTTGTACCTACTAGAAAAGGAATTTAAACAAACTACTATAAACACATTAAAATATGGAATGAAATGCAGACATATAATCTCAAAAAATAAAAATTAAAAACAAATGGGACTTCTTGGGGCACCTGGGTGGCTCAGTCAGTTAAGCCTCTGCCTTTGGCTCAGGTCATGATTCCAGGGTCCTGAGATCTAGCTCCACATTGGGCTCTCTGCTCAGTGAGAAGTCTGCTTCTCCCTCTCCCTCTGCCTGCCACTCCCCTTGCTTGTGATCTACTCCCTAACCCCGTTCTCTGTTAAATAAATAAATAAATAAAGTCTTTTAAAAAAAAGACTCTCTTCAAAGGAAATCTTTTAAAAAAAATGGGACTTCTCAATTTGATAATTTTAATATATTTTCAAAAATTCAGTAGATGGGCTTAGCAACAGACTAGAAGAAAATATGTATGAAATCAAAGACAGATTGTTAGAAAATATCCTTCCTAAAGATAGCAATTAAAACAAAAGGACTACTAACAATGAACAAGTAGTATTTGAAATTAAAAACATAGTAGCACTTACATTAACATACCCCAGGTGAAACACATACAAATCTAAAAAAGATGTACAAAAGTTACACGAGGAAAAATGTAAAATTCATGAATTAAATCAAAGAACTAAAGAAATCTGAAGATGTTCCATTTTCATATTTGAGAAGGCTCAACACTGTCAAGATGTCAGTTCTTCCCAACTTGATATATAGACTCAACGCAATCCTAATTCCAGCAAGCTTTTTATGGTTATTGAAAAAATGATTCTTAAATATGTATGAAGAAAGGAAAGACCCAGAACAGCTGACACAACAGGGAAGGGGAAGAACACAACTGGAAGACTGACGCTACCCAGCTTGACATTTAATGTAAAGCTACAGTAACCAAGACAGTGTGGTGTGTGTAAAAGGACCAATATACCAATGGAACAGAAGAGAGAGCCCAGAAATAGATTCAAGCAAATATATGTAATTGGCCCTTGACAAAGAAGCAAGACAATGAAGTAAGGTAAGTCTAACACAAATAGTTTTGAAACTGGACATCCACATGCAAAAAATGAATCTAGGCCCAGATCTTGCACCTTTCAGGAAAATTACCTCAAAATGGATCATAGACCAAACTATATAACACTAAAGTATAAAACTCGGGAAAAAAAAAATCTAGATGATTTTGAGTTTGATGATACATTTTTGTTACAACCTGAAATGAGTAATCCATGAAAAAAATTAACATGTTGGAATTCACTAAAACTAAAAATGTATTCTCTGTGAAAGACACTGTCATGCAGGGGTGTGTGGGTGGCTAAGTCGTTAAGCATTGCCTTTGGCAGGGGTCATGATCCCAGTGTCCTTGGATCAAGCCCTGCATCGGGCTGGGCTCCCTGCTCGGCGGGTGGTCTGCTTGTCTCTCTGCCTCCCACTCCCACTCCACCTGCTTGCGTTTCCACTCTCGCTATCTCTCTCTCTCTCTGTCAAATAATTAAAATCTTAAAAAAAAAGACACTGTCATGCAAATGAAAGGCACAGACTGGTAGAAAATATGTGCAAACACCTATGGTGAAAGCATGGTATCCAATATATATAAAGAATTCCTGAAATTCAATATTAAGAAAATAAACAACCTAATTAAAACTTGGATAAACTGTGAATAGATCCCTCAGGAAAGAAGATACACAGATAGCAAGTAGGCACTCGAAAAGATGTTCAGCATCTTAAGTAACCAGGCAATTGCTAATTAAAACAATGAGACAGGCACTTAGGTGGCTCAGTTGGTTAAAAGCCGATAAAAGTAATTATTCACTATTTTAAAATTAAAATCTCTGACTCGATTTTGAATCAGGTCATGGTCTCAGGGTTGTGAGATCAAGCCCCATGTCAGACTCTGTGCTCCACAGGGAGCCTGCTTAAGATTCTCGGTCTCCCTGTGCCCCTACCCCGTGCAACATGCGCAGAGCGTGCCCTCGCAAAACAAAGGAACAAAACAATGAGATCCCATTCCACAGCTTTTTAGAGCAGCAAACATCCAAGATGCTGACAGCGTCTTGATGCAAAGATGCAAAGGAAACATAACAAATGCTCATGAGGATAGAGATCAGCAGGAACCCAGACTGACTGTTGATGGGATGCAAAATTGTACAGCCACTTTGAAAGACAGTTGGACAGTTTCTTAGAGAACTTAGCCTACGTCCAACACATGCACTTCGTGGCACTTACCTAAATAAGTTGAAAACTTGAATACAGAACAAATTTGGAAGACAAATATCCACATGAAATCTTGCATGGGAATGTTTACAGCAGCTTCATTGATCATTGCCGAAACTCAGAAGCAACCAAGATGTCCTTCAGCAGGTAAATAAACAAACTGGGACACATCCAGGTGATGGAATGTTGTTCAAGGCTAAACAGCAATGAGCTAGCAAACCATGATATGACATGGGACAGACTTAAATACATATTTCTGAGTAAAAAAAGCCAATCTGAGAAGTTGATGTACTGTATGATGTTTTGGGAAAAATAAATCAATGGAGGTGGTAAAAAAACTCAACAGGGGCTGGGGGTTGAGGGGAGGGACAGAGGGAAAAAATAGGCAGAAAATGGCATTTTTAGGGCAAAGTATCATGTATGTTACTGTAACGGTGAATACATGTAGTTCTGCATTTGTCAAAAGCCATAAAATTGACAGTAGGAAGAAGGTAAATTAAGAACTTTGATAATAATGTAACAGTATTGGCCCATCCTTTTAACAGCTGTATCTCACTAATGCAAGATACTCATAGTGGGAAACCATACATGGAGGGGTCAAGCGTATGTAGGAACTCTCTGTACTTCCAGCTGCTTCTCTGGTAAAATTAAAACTACTCTAGGGGCACCAGCGTAGCTCAGTCTGTTAAGTTTCTGATTCTTGATATCGACTCAGGTCATGGTCTCGGAGTTGTGAGATTGAGCCTCACATCGAGCTGTGCATGGGGCATGGAGTCTGCTTGTGATTCTCTCCCTCCTCCTCTGCCTCTGCCCCTCCCCAGCTCTCTTTCAAACAAATAAATAAATAAAATGTCCAAAAAAATGCTCTAAAAAATGTTCTATTAATAAAAATAATAAAATAAATAAAAATTCAAACATTAAATCACTGCAGTAGAAGTAAGTAGACTAAATTCTCTGAAGACTGAGATTTTTAGGCTAGTTGAAATATCTAAACTCCAGTATATGCTTTTACTAAAGATACATGCTAAATCGAAAAGCACGAAGACACTGAAACTAAAAGGAAGCAAAATTATGCATTATGCATCTTGAATCATGATAAAGCTAGAATGATTAGAATAATTGTCTAAATACAAGAACAAATAGTGAGACAAGGAATATTACCCGAGGGCAGAAGTGACAATTCATAATGATTACAGGCTCAATATATCAGAAAACTTAACATTGATAACTATGTATTCCCCAAATAATGGAAATAATGGAACCGCAAAATAGCTGAAGTACGATTTGGCAAAACTACCAGGCAAATCTATGATCATAATTACGATCTTTAACACCACTCAGTAATTGACAAACTAGGCGAAATAACAATAGAGATACAGAAGACCTGAATATCACTATTAATTACTGTATCCCAAATGGTATTCCTAGAAAACTACATCCAATACCCAGACAATACAAGTTCTTCTCCAGAACACATGACACATTTACCAGTGTAGACACTGAGCTGGTCCAGAAAACCAATGTCCTTCAATTTCAAAGGAGAGCACTCTTTCAGACTATGTCCTCTGCCACAAACAGAAGCAAATTAGAACCAGTAAAATTAAACACCTGAGAAAGTCCTAAGTATTTAAAAATAACAACTTGCTTTTTAATAACACATAGGTCAAAAAAGAAGAATTCACAGGTCAACTTAGGAAATTACAAGTGATTTTAAATAAATGATGATGAACATATTACATACCAATATTTGCAGAAGGCATTTGTTATGTTTAGAGAGAAAAACATAGCTTTACATTCTTATGATAGAAAATAGGAAAGGCCTAAGATTAAGGATCTAAATGTTCATCTTATAAAGCTAGAGAAGAACAAATTAAATGACAAGGGTGGAGAAGAAGGGAAATAATTCAGTAAGGAAGCGATAATGGAACAAGTAAACAGTAAATTCACAAAGCCAAAAATTCAGAAGTTTTTCTTTTGAAACAATCAAGAAAATTGTAACAACCTACAACAACAGTGACACCAGAAGCGAGAGAGGAACACAGATACAAAGAAAAGAGTAGACAAACTGCTGTAGCGAGAATGTGAAAACGTCTTACCACTTAAATTCCAAGAATATCAAAGTAAATAGCTATTATGAACATCTTTATTCCTTTACTTCGTTGAGGTACAAAAATTATCCCAATTTCTCTCTCATTCTTAAGGCTTTCAGACAACTAATCTCATACCAAATGAACAACTCAACATAGAGGTCAAACAGCGTGTGAAGTTATCACAGAGGGAAGAGTGAAGTAACAGCTTACAAACAATTAAAACAGCTTACATACATAAAATTAGGTTCACACTCATAAAGCAGATAAAAGTAATTATTTACTATTTTAAATTGAAAATCTCAGAAATGAGGTGAGAATAATTAGGAAAGAGTTAATAAATGAAAAACACTCTTCAGAAATGAAAAATAAGTGGTAAGGAATACTAAGATGACCAAATCCACTGATGATTCCTAAAAGTAAGTAGTTTAAATTTTTTTGTCCTAATTTTAGAAGTCACATGTAGCATTGAGGACTGGGTGTTATAGGTAACTAATGAATCACTGAAAATTGTACTAAACTAATGATGACCTATATGTTGGCTAATTGAACGTACTAAAAATAAATAAATAAAAATAAAAAGCTGAGATTTTTTTAAAAATTAAGGAACAAAGGTATAATATGAAATTTAAACAAAACAAACCTTACTTTTTAAATAGTACAATGTACTAATTAAATAAGCCCCTTAACCATTTGTTCAAGAAAAGTAAAAAATGCAAAGGAAAAATAACAAACTATAACTATCAAGATTAAATATGGAATATGAGGACAGGTCTGAAGAGATCATATGACGTAATCATTAATATCTTTATTCACCAATTGATTTACTGGCAAACTCCTTCAAAGTAACACTGGCTAAAGCAGACAGAAGAAATGTGCATTTGCAATCTCTCTCTCTCTCTGTAGTTCCTAAACTATGCACAGAGGCACATTAAGACAACATAGTGAACTCCAAGCTCTAATCCCATGTATTTTAAATATATGTCACGCATGCATGAAATGCAACTTTTGGAGACGAAAGTTGCACTTTGATGATACTAGGGAAGATCAAAATTTCTGTATTGGATGCAAAATGTGTTAACCATTAAGGGGTTATAATAGAAGGAAGAACTTTTGTTTATCAACTATTAAGAGAGGAAAAAGTCAATGGATAAATTGGAGAAGTATATTCATTCCCAATATTTCTGAGAAAACACGTATAAAGAGAACGTATAAGAGACTATGTATAGTCACAAGCAACAAAAACTGCCGAGGGTTTTTTTTTTTTTTTTTGGTTCATTTGATAAATGTAAGTTAAAGCCACTATGATGTACTAACCATAAATCCACTGGATTTATGAAGATCAATAATAATGACAAAAATACTGTTTTAGAGAAAATATAGGGAATGGTAACTCTCATGTATTGCCATGAGACAGTGTAAGTTGGTACTTCTTTGAAAATATGTTTTTGTAATCTCTTCTAAAACCAGAAATGCATTTCATATGCTCTTGGATTTCTACTCCTATAGTTATGCCTAAAAAAAATGCACACAAAATTCCATCCAAAAATATGTACGAGAATATTATTATAATAGCATATTTTTTTAATATTTATTTATTTGAGAGAGAGAGCGAGAGTGCATGGGCTGAGGGGGTGGCAGAGGGAGAGAGAGGAGAGAGAGAAAATCTCAAGCAGATGCCCCATGAGTGGGGAGACAGCTGAACTCTGAGATCATGACGTAAGCTGAAAGAGTTGGACTCTTAACCAACTGAGACATCCAGGCACCCTAGCAATAGCACTATTTGAAGTAGTCAAAACCTCAGAAGCTAATCAAAAACCTTTCAGCAATAAAACAGATAAGAAAATGGTGCTATAGTCACACCAATTTCATGGCAATAAGATAAAATATCTAAACCATGTAACAACATAGCTGAAACCCATAAATGTAATGAAACTGAATGAGAAAGGACCCAAACAAAAAGTACACAGTTTATCTCATTCACATATAGTGTAAAACAAAACAAAAGAAAAACATGTATCTTAGAAGTCAGGACTGTGGTTCTCCTTTAATGCTTCAGTGACTGAAAGGGAATGTGAGAGGTAATTAGGAGATATGGCCAGTATTCTAGTATTCTCTTCATTTTGGTGTTATTTATACAGATACAATCAGTTTGTAAAAATTCATCCTGATTTCCCTGCCTTACCTCTTAACACTCACCACTGCTGTCAAAGCAAACCGTTTATAACTCAACCAGATCAAGTCAATACCCTGCTGAAAACCCATGTGTTGCTCATGATGTTTCTTTTGTCTGCATGACCTCGCCTACACCTCACTCTGAGTCTTACTCCTTCCTAAAACTCGGTTCAATCGTCAGCTCCTCTGTGAATACCAAAGTGACCATCCAAGTCCAGAGAGGACCCTGTGGTTATCTCTGCTGTATCACACCGAATGTAAAAGTTTCAAGTCCCAAGTAGAAAAGAATGGATTCTCTCTCAGTGTAGTAACATCTGTATCTTTAAAAAGCAAACATAGGTTTTATTACCACTTGGCAGTTCCTCAAGAGCTGCACTTGAATCTGATAGGGATTACTGATTTAGAAACATTATGACTATTGTTTTCTCTATCCTTCTCCCAGAAAGGAGGATTCCCTATTCTGTAGTCTTGCTTGCTGTTGCTGGTCACCTGCTTTCTTTAAACCCAGTCTGTCTGCTGGTGAATCTGTCATAACCGGAATGTCCCTGTGTTGTTGGGGATTCATTGGGAATGACAGGCGCCAGAAATGCAGTTTCTTATTTCTTTTAAATTTGAGCTGGGGGCACACCGATGTTTCTCTGAGTTCACTTCTATGACAAAAACAATTTGTATCAAGGTAAAGAAACTTCAGCCGGTTTACCTCAAACTCCTCAGGGAGGAGGAAGCATTAATATATCTGAATTGGGAACAGGGTTTCATTCATGAGTCCAAATCTGGGAGATGATATTTCTACAATGGAAGGGCAGTTTTTCCTGATAAAGTGAACCATGTTTATGACTTACTTGTTTCCATCTCTACCTGTTATTAACTGATTCAGCAAAAGCCTAACAATTGACCATTCCTGATATAGACAATGCTCATTTCTGAGAATGCAGCCTTACACAAAAAATGACAGTTTTGTGTTAAAAAGTTACAGTTTTAATGGAGATGGCAGCTTAATCACTTAATAATCAAAAGAAATCAAATGTGGTGGTTATTAAAAGGCAAAATAAATGAAGCCATGAGGCTATTTAATGAGGTATTTTACCTTACAAAGTCGGTGCTGACTAGAAGCTACCGAATTTCCTTCCGCAGTCTCTGCTGATCACTTTCTTCTCTTGCTTGGCTTAAGAATGGATTTCTCTAAGAAGACTTATTTGAGTAATTCTAGTTCACTTTCAATGTTCGTTTACCCTGAGTATGCTCAGGCACTTGTACCTTGATAGGATACACTTGCTTACATAGAACTTTTTTTTTTTATTTTATTTTTTATAAACATATAATATATTTTTATCCCCAGGGGTACAGGTTAGCGAATCGCCAGGTTTACACACTTCACAGCACTCCCCATAGCACATACCCTCCCCAATGTCCATAACCCCACCCCCCAACCCCCCCTCCCCCCATCAACCCTCAGTTTGTTTTGTGAGATTAAGAGTCACTTATGGTTTGTCTCCCTCCCAATCCCATCTTGTTTCATTTACTCTTTTCCTAGCCCCTTAACCCCCCATGTTGCATCTCCTCTCCATCATATCAGAGAGATCATATGACAGTTGTCTTTCTCTGATTGACTTATTTCGCTAAG